>NC_056735.1:1832920287-1832950287 GCF_019279795.1 Protopterus annectens
CATGACAACAGTTTTACAAATGAATATCCTGTAAAAACAAACAAGCTGTGATTTATTAGCTTTTGCTTCACTCAACTTCTCCCTACATCTAGACCTTAGAATAAAGAAAATGTATCCACCATTCTTCTAAGATAGCAACATTTCACCATTCCTTTCAAAAGCCTCCAGAATAGCCCTTGGAAAAGGCATCTTATTCTCACAACTTTAATACTTCCTTCCCCCAATGGCGTACTACTCACTCATTGCAGACACTTACCAAAACAATCTCCGGGTTCCCAAATAACACTCTTACCAAGATGAGCACCACTGCAAAACATTTCTAAAAGTGACATGGCTCACATTCAGATAAAGAGCTGGCTTGTTCTTTCCCAACATTTCAATCTCTTTGCCAACCATTTGTTGTCCTCACTAGTGGACAAATTAATAAGAGAACCACCATCACACACTCTTGGACATGTATGTCATTCAGTACCCACACTACAGGCCTATCACACCAAACTTCAGTCTGCAGACCTCTGTGGAGGTAAGTGAAACTCCTTTATTCAGAGCTTCCCTTTGCCTGGCTAGGACACCTGTGACTAAAACCATATTTGGATCTACAAAGCTGATATACGTATTTTGTTCTGTGATGCATTTAATGATTTGGTTGAATTTATCTACCCAAACCTCCTAGACCTCCTAAAAGCATCTCTCAGTGGCCCCACCCACATTCAAAAAAGACAACACCTCAGACTACATATAACTCTAAAAATCATGTTAGTCCCACTTCCAAGCCCATAAGGCAACATTCCATACAGCCAAATATTCTAGTTATTGGGGATTCTGTTGTAAGACATACTGATGTTTCCCTTACCAAGCCTATTGTTCGGCATCTACTTCTCAGAAGTACAGGCCAACATGGGTGGACTTTGGCTGACAAAGTTTGCAGACGACTGCAAACTGAGCGCCATAGTGGAAAGTGCATTGGACATGGATATCCTTCAGAAGGGACTCACGGAAACAGATAGCTGGTGCCAGAGCCATGGCCTGAAGTTAAACGCCAAAAAATGTATAGTCATACCCTTCGGGAAAAACAAGGTAACCCCAAACTACCATATAGGTGGCAATCCACTAAGCAGAGAAGAGGTTATCAAGGACCTGGGGACCCAGGTTGACAGTGGCCTTTCTTTTGACACTCACATTGCTAAAGTGGTTAGAAAGAACTTCTACATTGCCCACCTGATCATGAAGGGATTCACATCCAGATCTAGTGAGGTCATTGTTCCCCTGTACTCTTCACTTATCAGACCAATGATCGAGTACAATGCCCCATTCGGGATGTATCTCACCCGACATCTGCAGCAATTGGAGAGACCCCAAACGTTCCTCACCAAAAGGATAAAGGGACTCCAAAATCTGTCATATGCTGCCAGGTTGAAGAAACTCCAGCTCTATTCAGTTGCATACCGTCTGCTCAGAGGTGACATGTGCCTGACATACAAGGCCATGTCCAACCCGAATTAATGGACATGCTCCACCTCAAAAAATCCAAATCCACCAAAACCACTAGAGCAAGTGACTTAAACCTTAGCATGGACATAAATAGGATGTGCTGGAGGGATAGATTTATCACTCAGAGACTCCCTATGCTGTGGAATAAAATCCCGGTCCATGTGAGGCAGAGCACCTCGCTGGCTCTGTTCAAGAGAAATCTTGACCTGTGGATGGGAGATCGTAGGTTTATCCCGGGAATCATCTCTGTGTCACTGCTGGACAGAGACACAACAAACTAATGGGCACAGTATTTTTTCATATAAGGGGTGGCGTAAGCCACAAAAATTTGGGCTAGGCTTATAAATGCCTTAGGGCAGATAGCCTAGTATAAACCTATGAACCTATGAACCTATAAGATCACAGCGAGCTGTTTGTCTGAATCCAGGATCTGCCAGATCATGCCTGCACTTACATCTTTAAACCACAAGTACTAGTCTGATATGGTCATAGACGATCTGAGCATTAATGACCTAAGGCATACCTCACTGGACTACATGATGGAGCTGTCTGAATATGTGTCTCTGGCAGGTATGAACCTGAGCCTAACCATGAGTAGCATCCTACCTTCACCAATGATGATGCCACATGAACAACAAAAAATGATTGACTTCAACAATTAGCTTAGTTTCTGGTGTCACTATAAGGGAATCCAATATCTATCAGCCTGGGGAGACATGACTGACAAACCATAATGCTTTGCCAGAGATGGTTTGCACTTGTCACCACTTGGATTCTGGATACTGGCAAACACTTTATCTATCCCCATAGTGCCTTTTTAGGCCTAGCCAAGTTGTTAAACCTTCCAGCATAACAAAAATCACTCATAACTACCTAAAGTTACTGCTGCTCAATGCTAAAAATTTAAATAAAAAGCTGCACTCCCTGGAAGCACAGCTTACCCTAGAGAATGCAGTCATGTGTGCAGTCATAAAAACATGGTCCAGAACCATGGAAAGCACCTGGGCTATCAAAGGCTACAATGCCTTTCATATATTTTGATCCCCCTCAGCTCAGGATAAAACAAAGGGAGGAAGTGTCTCAGTGTTCATAAAGGGCTGGTACACTGCTAGATTGGTCCAACAACATGACTTGTTTGAGCTGCTCCATACATACTTAACCACAGATACAAACCCTATCATATCCTCGCTAGCTATAGATCCCCTAACACGAGTCTGGAAAACCACACCTCCTACCTCTGCCTACTAGAATCTCTTAACATTCAGTCTAACACCATACTTATGGATTGCTTCAACTACCCCTCCAAAAACTGAGAGACTTATATGACCTATAATTCACTTGCTCAGAGGTTTTTAGACTTCATCAATGCAAACATCCTGGAGCAACTAATTAGTTCTTCAGCTAGACGTAAGAACATCCTAGACCTAGTACTCCCAAACATGGGGCGGTTGCTGTTCCCTCCTGTACATTAACTCCTCCATGGTAAGATCTGACCACAAAATTATCTCCTTTAGTATTAAAACTAACCTAGAACTCCCATCAAACTCCAAATCTGTTAAGAACGCTGCTAGGGTCAATTACTTGAAACTAAGTGACAGCTTATTAAACTTCCAAGCTCCTCCAAACTCACATGACACTGAGGCCTACTCTGTGCTGTACACAAAAGCACTGTGCAACCACATTCATAGCTGTATAGAGGAAGCAGTACCTTTCCAAGTCAAACCTATGGTTATTGGCAAAAAGTAACTACCCTTGTGGACCCCTAACATAAAAGGTTATTCAACAAAAGGAAAAAATCATCTCTACAGCCAAGAAGAAACAGACAAAACAGTGCAAAAAGACACTCACCAGTTTAAACAAATAAATTAGAGAGCTGGTCAAATCTGCCAAACCAAACTATGAGGCAAAGATAGCCTCCCAGGTGAAAGATAACAATAAAGCTTTTTTAATTATGTTCTTAACCTCAGGGGAAACACTCAGCAATGTGCCAAGTTAATCATGAATGACAACACTTACACCCAGCCTGAAACTATAACAAACTTGCTGGCCAACAAGTTCAGTTCAAACTTTTCCCCCCATCACCTTCTACCACACCCAAAGAAATAACTGCAAACATCCCCCTACCTGTCATTACGAGGGAACAGGTCCTTACTGCTCTCACTAAAGCCAAAACCCTAACCTCCATGGGTCCCAACAACATTCCAGAATGATTCGTAAATAGCTTACAGCAGAATCTATCAAGGCCAGTATGAACCCTCTTTAACCCCAGCCTCTGAATGGACTTTATCTCAGAGGAATGGAGATTTTTTGACTTTTGTAGAATGGTCGCCCATGTTTTTCTTGCCCCATAATCTCCTAACATCAAGTAACTTTATTTTCACTCTTTCTTTTGAGCACTTGATAAACACTTCTATTGTCTTCCTTCTGCTGCTGCTGCCACAAGGCGAGCACATTTTTTTATTTTTGTTTACTCTCAAAATGAAAGGCTGATCCATAGATAGTCTCTTCTCAGACATTCCTCAAGGCCAAAGAGGAGTATAAAGGGCATGCATATACGTGAAAATGAGTTTTGATACTACACCAAGGGTACTTGTGAATGATAATTTGGAAGAAGAAACAATGTAAATTGCAATACCAGGACCTTAAAAGTTTCTATAATACTAAATCTTAAATGTTATAATTTGACACTTTTTTTTGCAGGGTTGAAGAACTACTCCAGAACCATTGATTGTGTGTGTGTGTGTGTGTGTGTGGGGGGGGGCAACCCCCTTAACTCTTACTTTTTAAATTTTTCACATTGTAGTCACCCAACCTTGTAGATAAATGGAATAATATGCTAGTTATATCTGGCTACCAGTGAATTTTTAAGAAAAAAAAAAAATATATATATATATATATATATATATATATATATATATATATATATTACTGACCTCATGCTGCATCAACCTGCAGTTGCACCTTCAGGTCAGAGTCCACAATTATTCCTTACACCATTTAATGTTTGTGACTTTCTACTCAGTGTCATCCCAATGACTCACACAGAGACAATGATCAATAAGTTGTGTCTGCCACTAAGAGGTCAAAGTTTATTAATTTATTTTTAGATAAAGAAACATTTTTTTTACTTTGAATAAATAAATATGCATCCCAAACAGTCACCATCTACTGATGTGCAAATGTGTATGTACACATGATAGGCAGCACAGGAATAATGTAAATACTCATGGGGTCCCTGTCATTTAATACTTTTTTTTAAAATTAAAACTAAACTTACATGCCTATTTTATTAATAATTATTATGCTTCTTCACATAAGCTAATTACAAGAGCTAGCTCTGTTGAACATAACTTAAAAATAAAGTTATTTTCTTATGGATACTAATTGTCCGATCATGCCACCCCTGCCCCCACCCTGCAGCTGTGAGCCTTGAGTGACCATCTAAATTATCCCTATTATAATATGCTACTACCTATACATAAATATGGGAATGCAACTATTGCAGGAAATTATAAACATATCAACCTCATCAGTATCATGGGGAAATTTTATGAGAAGGCTTTGGTTAATCTTGGGGTATGTATCTTTAAAATGATCTTAGTGAACATGGATTTACACAGTGAAGGCCTTATTTTACAAATCTGATTACTTTTTGTAGAGATGTGATGGCCATAACTGAAGTCAAAATCCCTGAGGATAATGTCTGGAATTCAAGAACACATACATGTCACGCTAAGCCTGTGTGTACAACGAGGAGTGACGACCAAGCTGTTTAGAATTCAGCAAACTGCTCCACATCATGCCTGGCTTCAAAACAAGGGTTAGTGGCAGAATTAGTAAAGTATAAATGTAGTTGATTATTTATTGTTTTTATTGATCTGTTCATTTTTTAGGAAATATTTGTAGGATTTGTTTATTTAAATATTTTTCTTAGTTAATTACATATTTAAATTTTTAGTGATAGAAGGTTATGATTGGTTAGATTATCTGTGATGTCATAGGTTCATAGGTTCATAGGTAGGTACTAGGCTATCTGCCCAAAGGCATTTATAAGCCTAGCCAGAATGTGTTGGCTCTCATCGCCCCCTTAGATTAGTTCCCTGTGCCTCTGTCCAGCAGAGCCACTGAAATGATCCCCGGGGTAAACTTTCTGTTTCCCATCCACTCAAGGTTTCTCTTGAAAAGTGTTAGTGAGGAGCTCTGCCTATTGTAGATTGGAATCTTGTTCCAAATCATGGGAAGTCTCTGGGGACAGGAATCTATCCCTCCAGCACGTCCTATTTATTGTTGTGGTGAGGTTTAGATTCCTAGAGCGTGTGGCTTGAGAGGATATGGTTTTCTTTAGGTGGAGCATGTCCATCAATTCTGGGTTGGACATGGCCTTGTATGTCAGGCAGAGATCACCTCTGAGTAGGTCATTTGCAACCAAGTATATCTGGAGTTTCTTCAGTCGAGCTGCATAGGGCATCTGTTTGAGGCCAGTGATCCTCTTGGTGAGGTACTTCTGTGGTCTTTCCAGCTGTTGCAGGTGTCTTGTAAGGTATGTCCCAAATGGGGCATTGTACTCTATGATGGGTCTAATGAGTGATGAGTAGAGGGGCCCAACAGTGGTGGCTGGTGACTTCAAATTAAAGGGGGGCTGCAGGAGACAGCTGAATGGATGGGGTCAATGGCAAGGGGTGTGGCCAACTAGAAAGGGGAGGGGCTATGCTCAAAAACTAACTTTAATTAAATACGCTGCCATGGGTGCCAAACCATCATTATAAGAGTCCAATCAAGACAAAATGAAGTGTAGAAGAAAAAAATATTTCAGTGCATTGGCTGCATGACAGCTTACTTAATATCTGGATGGAAACAAGAGGGTTGTGAGGCATGAAAAAATAAATTACTTTTTAAATACATTACTGGAATGCCAGTCAAAATCAATTATAAGAAAAACAAGCAGCACTCAACTCAAACCACTTCACCTTGCACTGCAGTTCTAATTATAATTTATATTCAGCTTTATTAAAGTACCAAGTAACATGCTGAATGTAGCAATCTCTGTGATACCCCCACTTGTAAAAATGTTTCTTATCCAGAAAAGACCTGTTGCCTGACAACTATCTACTTGTTTCATTGGGAAAACATGATCAAAGTAAAAAATCAAAAGCCAACAAGAAACAAGCTGAAGATGCATTGCTTAAAGGATTACTGTACATGTTATGGACCACACTATTGGCATTCTGTTTAGTTTACGGGTAAAGCCTGCAGAGATGACTGGAAGTCTCCAAGTGTAATGAGCTTCTGAAAATAATGTAATCCTGTCCTTTATTACAAATACTGTCATATGCATTTCAATACCCAAGGCTTATACATTATCATGTTATGTAAGTATTCTCTGCATGGCAACAGCAGAAAGTCTTTCAATGTTGGCAATTATTTAACATTATGTTTATTAAAGCTTATTTGCATCTTTCGATCTCAGACAAGCTTATGAAGGTCATTAAAGCAGTGCTACTTAAACACAGAGCAACAGGCACTTTCTAAGTAATAATAAGCATAAATCAACAGTACAAAAATATGACAGAAACCAGACCATTCTGTAAAATCAAGGACAGATGAAAAGCCACTGTAGTTCTTGTGTCTACCTTGGATGGGGGGATACTGTGCACATTTACACTGCATAACTACTCCTTGCCTTACTTGGACACATCCAGAGTCACTACATGGGGGAGTGGGGTACAGCAAGTATGTCACAATTTGAAATGTCTCTGGCTGACTGTGATGGCCCTGACACATTTGTCATACCTATCAACCTCAGAGCAAGAAATCTGGACAAAGCCATACATGGAAGTGGGACAAAGGGCCAAAAATAAGGACAATTTTTAAATACTGTTCTTATAAACTTAGAAAGATAATAGAAGTAGGTCTTGCATTAGTATGATTTTTTTGAAGGGTATGAAATCTGAAACTCAAATGTCTGTCATTATTTTCTAACTTCAGTCTTTAATGATTTGCCACTAATTTGCCAAAAAACACAATTTTATGAAAAATGGACCAAAAATGTGATGCAAAAATATAAAATAGCCACACAATACAGCTGGGAACCTGTCAAAGAAGGGACACTTTTTTAATATTAGTACTGCTAACTTGAGCAGCTGACAAAATAAAAGAATCTACATGTATTTCTGAAATAAAAGTAATCTATAACTCTGATTATTACAGTTATTTCTTAATTGTAAACCCTCCACATTTTTTCCAAAATTGCTATTTTGCGGAGTGATTATTAGGGGAAGAGCAACATTTTGAGCCAAAATCGAAGACAGTTGGGGGGTTTGGCTATGCCTAATTCTATAAAGCAGTTTATTTGCATGTACCTCTCAACCTGTTAATGCAATAAATCTGGACAAGGCCAAATATATTGGGGGAACATATAAACAGTACCAAAAATTGCTCTTGTATAAACTGAGACAGTTGATACAATAACAGGTCTTACTGTAGCATGCATTTTTCTGAAGGTTATGAAGTCTGAAACTCAGTGTCTGTCATTATTTAGTGACTTGCCAGAAAACCACAAATTTTATGAGGAACAAACCAAAAATAAGCAAAAATCTATTCATTCTGTGAAAATCTGGACAGTTGGGAGGTATAGTTTGGACGGGGCTGTCTTTGAGTTTGCCGCCCTTCCCCCTCACAAACTCATGGTCGAATTGAGCCTCCCCCCTGAAGCCATTCCAATGAACCATTACTTGGCTAGTTCACCCCATTTACCATAAACACTAATGTGCATACTGCTTTACCTCTATGATGATTTGGACTTCATTTGAAAGTTTTATTTTGCATTTTACAGCACAAACACTAATACATCTGCTAAACAAAGCAATGCAGTCTCACAATGAAAACAGACTTAGCATTAAAACTTCTCTGCCCTTGAAACTCACATTCATTGAAACAGCATTGAAACCCACATTCAAAGAAAATACATTTTGCCAGTGGCAGATAAAGATTAACTTTGGGCTGTTTTCAAATCATAGGCCCCTTGCACATGAAACTTACATGTGCTCTTTGATACACCTTCCTGATTATACTAAATTATATTCCTTGTCCAATACAGTACAGTTGTTAGAGGGCATTTTAGATTTATTGTTTTGAACATGTTTCCAGTAAACAATGAAACAAAATGCATACACCAATAATGACAAAACTACCCAATTCAGAACATTTTTCCAGTAAACAATGAAACAAAATGCATGCACCAATAATGACAAAACTGCCCAGTTCAGAACATTTCCATCATAAAAGTCTACTCAAACTTCTACAGTCCACCATTATCAGTAAATATGCACAATATCTGAAGAAGTAAAAGTCATCTAAATAATTCCACATTAAAGAAAGCTGTAACTAATGAAGAGGTTGCTGCAAGCAAACAACTTTATATTTCATTGTTTTATCTACAAAAAGAGTGCCTGTTGCCCTTGATGAATAAATTGCCTATGTTGCATTAAGAAAATGATAAGCTAGTAATATTGCAATAGGGAATTGATGTCAAACTGATAACAGGTTCATAGTTACTAGGTATCTTCGCCAAAAAGGACTGCAGCATCCACCTCCTTTACAACACAGAATAGTATCAGCAATGCATCTACCTACTGTGGGAGTAGAACCCACAGCCTTTTGCATCAAAACCAAGTACAGTACTTGTTGTGCTGTTAACAACACAAACTGACTCAGCATAAGCAGCACTGAACGTTTGTTCCCCTGCAGCTCTCAGCTTCTTGTAAAATCTACTTGACACTCAGCTGTATCTCTGAACTTTGCAGCACAAGAAATCTGGAAACAGCCAAAATTTATTGGGGGGGAGACAAAAGCCCAAAAAACAGGGACATATTTTAAACATTGCTTGTATAATGTTGAAAAGCTGCTAGAATAAAATGCTGTGCTACCACTATACAGTTAATTGCCAAGTATTGAACCCATGACCCTGGGCAAAACAGTCAGAGCAACATACTACTACACCAAATCATCTGTTTTATGAAAAAGAGGAAGACTGAAACTTAAATGGCTACCATTTAGTGAATTCAGTTCTCACCATAGCTGTCAACCTCTTAGCACAAAACACCTGAACAAAGCCAATAATGGGGAAATACAGCCCCCCAAACATATTCAGTGAATTCAGTTCTCACCATAGCTCTCACCTGTTAGCAAAAAACACGTAGACAAGACCAAGCCAGTAATGGAGGAATACAGCCCCCAAACATTTTCAGTGAATTCAGTTCTCACCATAGCTCTCAACCTTAGCATAAAAACCTGGACAAAGCCAATAATGGGGGAATACAATCCCAAAAATAGGGGCAAATTTCAAATATCCATCTTATAAACTTTGAAAATTGCTAGAATAAAAGGTTTCGTGTTACCATGTACTTTCTGAAGAATATGAAGTTTGAAATTCAAATGCTTGTCATTTTTATTTAACATTTGTTAACCAGGAAAGTCTGACTTGGAACAAAAGCCAATCTTCAGCAGAGACCCAGGGAGAAACACTCCAGACACATGCCTTTATAAGATGGGAGGACACCAGAGCAAACTCACACAAACAAAGGGAGAACGTGCAGACTCCACACAGAAGGCACCCCAGCCAAGAATCAAACCAGAGAAACTGTAGCTTTCAGCCAACAATGCTACCAGTGCACCACTGCACTACGGACTGGGTCAAGAAACAAAAATACAGAAACCATTGATTTTATGAGGAACAGAACAAATATGAGGCAAAAATCTGCAAATTATTTTTATAAATACTGGTGGGTAGGGTCTTGCTACTTGGGCTCAAGGTACAGGGTTCAAGCCTTATTCTCTACCCACCACCATGTCGCAATGGGGGCATTTTACTTACACACACACACACACACACACACACACACACACACACGCACACACCCTACCTGTTAATTTATCCGCAGCTAAACATCATCCCTTGCAGCAGCAAAGCAAAGATCCATCCATATAGAAAGCCCGCGACAAGTCCCTTGATCCATCCATATAGAAAGCCCACTACAACGAGCTGTACAATCCAGCAAGCAAGTCCTTCCCACTCCATGCTGTGATGCTCCTTCCTGTAAGAGCACCAGCCTGCGGATGTTGCAGTCCAATCCCCTTCCAGTCTATGCAGTTGTAATTGCATAGATGTCTGGGAAATTTGCAAATTCCATGTAGTGTTCCTAATCCGAACTGCTGGTGAGACTGTCTGGATTCTGTGAACATGCTCCAGACTGGTTCACCAGCAGTCCAGATAGTGGAAAATGCTGTGAGTGCACATGCGCAATGGTCTGGGACTCGTTTACTTTTATGTTGTTAATTTCTTTCATGTTTGTTTTAGTTTGTGTTTTATTTTCTGTTTAATGTTCATTTTAACAGCTGGAGGGCTGCAGTCCTGCAGTCCAATAGCACGAGCCGCCCCTGGGGCAAAGTATCCTCTTTTGATCTGGATGCGAACCCTTTTGTGATTAGGTGGGTCATATAGAAGAATTTTTTGACCACTTTGGCAATATGATTATCAAAGGAGAGATTACTATCTAATTGGGTCCCCAGATCCTTTATTATGTCTTCCATATTTAGGGGACTATCACCTATGTGGTAGTTTGTGGGTACTTTGTTTTTTCCAAAGGGGATGACTATGCACTTTTTAGCATTTAGCTTGAGGCCATGATTTTGACACCAGGTATCCGTCTCAGTGAACCCTTTTGGAGGATGTCTGTGTCAGCCGGAGAGTCAATTATAGCCCCTAGTTTGCAGTCATCAGCGAACTTGGTCAGCCATAGTCCTCCTGTGCTAGCCTGTACCTCTGAGATGTATATGCCAAACAGGAGGGGTCCTAGGACTGAGCCCTGGGGAATGCCACTTGTAACCGGTTTAGAGTCAGACCTATCTCCCACAACTCTCACCATGTGGGTTCTGTCCATAAGCCAGTTGGCAACTCATCTTGTGACGTAAGGGTTTATGTTCAGGCTGGTGAGCTTGTCTATAATACCAGAATGGGGAATGGTGTCGAAAGCCTTTGCAACATCTAAGTAGGCTGTGTCTACCACCTTTCCCTCATCTATAGCCTTGGTAACTGTCTCAAAGAAGTCCACCAGGTTTAGGAGGCATGATCTGCCCTTAACAAAGCCGAAGTGGGTAGGTTCCAGTGTTTGGAGGTTCCCAGTGTCTCTGTTAATGAGCTCCATGATGATGCACTCCATAGCCTTGCAGACCAATCTAGTCAGGCTTATAGGGCGGTAGTTCCTGGGGTCTGTTGTGGCTCCACCTTTGTGGAGTGGAATAACCATTGCTGTGCGTCACTGTATGGGTATGTAGCCTGTGGAGTGGCTGAGTCTGAACAGTGTGTTTAGGTGAGGGGTTAGTTCATCTTTGAGCTTGTGTAGGACACAGCCTGGGATACTGTCCGGTCCCATTGATGCTGTGTTTTTGGCTTTGGAGATGGCTGTTTTAACCAGAGTGTCTGTGATTTTAGGGGGTCTACATTCTTCTGGTATGGTTATTGTCCCTTTTATGATGGGAGGGTAAAGTTTGCACTGAACCTGTCTGCTAGGATGTTGGCAATATCAGTCGGTTCAGTGTATTTTGTTCCATTCTGCACTAATTCCAAGCAGATCTGATCATTGCCACTTAGACTCTTGACATAGCTAAAGAATGCCTTGTGGTTATCTTTGGAGTCCTTGGCAATTTTTCTTTCGAAGCTTGCCTTGGATGATTTTATGAGGGATTGTAGTTTCTTGCTGATACTGATCAGGGATGTCTTCCCTTCTTGAGATTTTACTCTTTTCTGTACAAGTTTCCTCCTTCTATTGTATAGTTTGTTTATGGCAGGGGTGCACCAGACTGGTTTTCTTTTCTTGGAGGAGTGAGTCTTGGTTTTGCTTGGGATAGCATGATGCACTCATGTAGGATGCATTAGTAAAGGATTTTGCAGCTTGGATAGCAATATCCTTTAGCATAGGGGCTTTGAAACTTTCCACCTTGGTCTTAAGTAACATGAAGTTTGCTTTTGAAAAGTTTTTCATGGTGGTTTCCTTGTCCGGGGATGAGGGCGGAATGTGGATATCCAAACTGATTTGTTTATGCTCAGATCTAACCAGCAAGGGGTTGACCTCTGGTGTGGAACACCAGTCGCCATGTTGGTGATGACCAGGTCCAATATGTTGTCACCTCTGGTGAGAGTGTTGACCAGTTGATCCAGGGTGTTTGAGTTTATAAATTCTAGGAAATGTTGGGCAAGGGAGTTAGTACTTGAGTAGTTCTCCCAGTTAATGTTTGGGTAATTGAAATCTCCCAATAGTAGGGTGTTTGGTAGGACTTTTATGTTTCCCAGTATTTACAGAAATGCGGAATGGGGGTCCTGGGACATGGTGGGTGATCTGTAGCAAGCTACAATTTGAATTGCAGTTTTGCCAATTGTTAGTTGCATGTGGATGATCTCTGAAGCATCATGCTGTGCCACTAACCTGGAGGTGTGGGTATCCTTGATGAATATGGATACGCCCCCACCTTTTGTATTTCGGTCCAGGTTCTGTGGCCAAAATGTATGGTATGAGTTGTAGCCTGGTAGTGCTGGGGTGCTCTCTGGAGCCTTAAACCAGGTTTCTGTTACTGAACATATACTGATTTTCTCCATACTGAGGAGTGCCTTGAGTGCATGCATTTTGAGGTTTAGACTTCTGGCATTGAGTACCATTACCATCAGTTTTTTGTTACTTGTGCTATTTATGGCGGTGGGTATATCTTTTGAGCCTTGCCTAAAAAGGGCACTATGGGGGTGGCAAGAGCCTTGGCCAACATTTGAAAGCCTAAGGGTGACAGGTGCAAGCCATCTCTAATGAAGCAGTGTGGCTTGTTGAGCATGTCATCCCAGGCAGACAGACACGGGATCCCCTTTGAATCACACCAGAAACTTAGCTAATTGTTGAACTTGATATTTTTTTCTTTATACCGTGGTATCATTCTTGGTGAGGGCAGGATGCTACTCAGGGTCAGGGTCATACCAGCCTGGGCTATGTGATCAGAGAGCTCTTCCATGTCTCTTTTAAAGTAGTCCAGGGAGGTACAGCTCTGGTCATTCACACCAACATGGACAATGACAGAGTCATATTTGTACTTGTTCTGGAGTGACCTGAGTGCTTGTGTTATGTGGCAGATCCTGGCACCTGACAGGCAGCTAACAGTAACCTTCTCCTTATTCAGCCTAGTGAGTGGGACATCAGTGTGCCTGACTATAGAGTCACCTATTACTAGTATGTTGGGTATGTTATTTTGCCTTAAGGGCTGTGATTGCTTGGCACACTGGTTTTGTGAAGTATGTGTTTCATGGTTTGTGTTGGGGGGTGGAGGTTGCTTGGATGTCTGCTTTGGAGGTCTCTGTTGCTTTTGCAGATTTTTATTTAGAGCCTCCGAGTATGTTTTCATGTATTTATGTGTGTTTTTTGCCAGTGCTGATTTAATGGGTCTATGTGAGACTGGTGCTGTGATGCAAGTATTTCCCTTCTCCTCTTGAATGTCTGATCCAGTCTTGCGTTGAGAGAGCTTAGCCTCCAGTTTGGCTGTATAATTGCATCTCTTGCATGTATTAGTGTTTGGTGGTAGGAGGAGAGGGCTGTGTGTGCACATAAGGCAGTTGTAACATTGCCTCAAAATGCCCAGATTCACCAGTTGGACTGGAAAGTACACCTGAAACTGCCCTTTGGACATGCCTGGATAAGTACAGTGAACTGTTTTACTGAATGGCTGGTAAAGTCGAATAGAGAGCCTTGTCCTTCTGTACATTATAGGGGGGTCTAGTGCTAGGGTTTATAAGTGCTTGCTATGAGTTTTGAGCAAGTGCCGGGCTGAAAAATGAATGGCTTGAGTGCTTAAGTTGAAAGTTTGTCTAGTTCCAAGGGAAAATTTAAAGAGGAGACTTTGTGGAGGCAGGAATAGTTATACCCTAGCTAACCAGTGCTCACAAACACGCAAAACCAGGCAAATGCATTTTTTATAGCAGGGAAATGAAAGAGATAGAAATTAGCCCAAAATGGCCAATAAACTACTAATTTCTGGGTTGAAACCACTCCTCCAGTGACAGATAGACTACTCAAAGCTCCCCTCTCTCACAGGTGAGCAGAGAAACTTTCTTCTATCCAAGTACGGTATGGGCAAACACAGAGATTTGTAACACAGCCCTGAATTCAGCACTAACATGAAAACTGGACTATACTAGCTTAGAAGGCAGGAAACAAGTATATATATATATTTTTTGTTTGTTTTTTTTCAGAAAATAAAGCAGATACAATTAAAAAAAACACTTTAAATGCACAGAAAAGGATACTTATCATTATATATCTCAGATCAGAGTTGTAGTCAATGCCCCTAGTAATAAAGTAGGAAGAAACACAAATACAGTAAAAGCAGATGAATAAGGTGCAATATATATATATATATATATATATATATATATATATATAAAACAATAGAAAACAAACTGATTTAAAAAGTTACTCAATTAACCATAAAAAAGCTCAAAACTGGGCCCTGTTCCAGCAGTCTTCAATCAGACAAGTTCTAACTGCACACTCCTGCTACTAGGGTGCAGGGGAACCTTCTCCAAAAAAAGATGGCCTGGATCAGCACTTAAGTTATACAAACAAAGCTAGATTGAGCAGGCCTGAATCTGGTCTATGCTACAGCAACAAGGCACACCAATTTCAGAAAGAAACAGTTCAAATAAGCAGGCACAATAAGCCTGTGACCAGAAATTCCCAGCTCAGAAGGGCAGAATCCAGCCTCTCCTCCCACAAGAGTGCAGACCACAAACCTTCTTAATGTAGAATAACTGGCCTGAAGCCCAAGTGCTTAAACCAGAACTAATACACTTTTAGAATAGCAGACACTGAGCCTTCAATCAGCAATTCCCAGCTTATAAGGATGTAAGCTACCTGTCCTGCCACAACAGTGCAGACCACAAACCTTCTTAATGTAAAACAACAGGTATGAAGCCCAAGTGCTTAAACCAAAAGACTTAGAATAACAGTTACAATTTAATCAGGCTACTACCAAGCAGTTATAAATGCAGCAGAATAAATAAAATTGAGTACTTTTAAGAAGAGGCAAAAGCAAAATAAAGTAGGAGAAAACACAAATACAGTAAAAGCCGATGAATAAAGTGCAATTTTTTTGTTAATAAAGTGCAAGGAGAGAGGAAGGAAGAATCTAAGTGGATTTGCCTTCATCAAATCTTCTCTCTGTACTAAGTAGAGTGAACACTAGACTCAAAGTATGATCTCACTGTACTCGGTTAAGTGAGCAAATGAGATGGTCTAGGAGGAGTGTTCAAATACAGACTTACAGGAGGGGCGGGCAATTCCAGAGCCACCAACACTAACACCAAGACAAGAACAGGGAGAGTGAATGGGGAACTAACTGCAGAGAGACACACAGCACATTATTCAGTGAAGCAATTAGGTAACAGAAAAAATGAAATACAGTACTTTTTAAACTGCAAGTTTGTACTTAACAGAAGACTAAAATACAGTACTGCAAGTTTGCACTTAGTTCAGCTTTTAATGCAGGTGATTGTAGCCAATCAAGTCTCTCAGAAGTTGAGCATAAAATGAATTCTCAAACTTTGTGGCTAGCACTTGAAGCACAGAGGAAGCCCTCTATGCTAACAGTTAAATATCAGATAACAAAGAATTCAGAAGACCACCACCCCCTCTTATAGCAGAGAGACACACAGCACATTATTCAGTGAAACAATTAGGTAACAGAAAAAATTAAATACAGTACTTTTAAAACTGCAAGTTTGTACTTAACAGAAGGCTAAAATACAGTACTGCAAGTTTACACTTAACTTCAGCTTCTAATGCAGGTGATTGTAGCCACCAAGTCTCTCAGAAGTTGAGCATAAAATCTCTCACTCTTACAAATTATTTAAATTGGTTCAAGTGTATTTGTATTTTATTTTGATGAAGTTCTAAATGTAAAAAGGAAAGAAAGCTCTTAATAATACTTTTGTGTCTCTAATGGGGTAGTTTTTCGTCACCCGTGATTCCTGGTTTTAAAGAAATTTATTTTTATTTTAATTACTCTTATAAACTTAGAAATCTGCGAGAATTGTGTATTAGCTATTATGTATTAGAGGTTATGTATTAGCATATGTATTATGAAGGTATGAAGTCTGAAAATGGAATGTCTATTATTACTTAATGACTTCAAGTCTGAATGATTTATCAGAAAATCATAAATTTTATGAGGAATAGGCCAAAAAAAATAAGGCAAAATTCTAAACATTCTGTGAAATTCTGGACAGTTGAGAGGCATGGAAGCAAATAATAAAGGTGGAGCAATTTAAGAACATATAAAATGATCATCTACATGCTGCATTCCCTTTATCTCTGAATTCCAAGACTTGGTAGAATACAACCACAAAGACACTTTGAAAATGTTAGGGGTTGTTGTTGCTATCTTAAATCCATATGTGCTGCTGACGATTCTGCTGCCAGACTGGAACCTAGAAGGCGTAAAGTGGTTAGATCCTGTTTGACCTACCTTGGACTTGAGATAGAAATAACAGACTGCTACAGAGTGGACGAGGATACCACAGATCAAATAGTAAATATCTGCCATCTTCACTTATGGCCCTGTGGGAATTGTGGAGAACCAATTGCAGTGAAAACCAAGGTATATGCAGCATTACTTATACTAGCTGCAGAGACTTTTCAGAGGTCCACAGGGGCCACAGTGAGAGTGTCATAGGCTTAAGCATAAAAAAACTCCACCCAGTTTCTCAATGCAATGTAGCAGCATTTAGGGGAGCATTTCTTGCTTTCATGTACAACAGACGAGAGCGCTACCACCATGCAAAATTTCTATACTATAACAAATTTTCTTGAGGGTCTTGGGGCTGTAGACTGCACACATGGTGAAAAAAAGACACCTGGTGAACAGGGAAAGAGGTACATAGACAGAAAAAGCTATCACTCTATCAACTGTCAGGTAGTCTGTAATACAGAAGTTATCATCTATAATATAGTGTGGAGGTAACCCTTGCAGTTTCTATGACTCCCACATATGGCACACCTGTGACCTGTACCTAAGGTTTTCTAGGAATGACTTCTCACAAGCAAGGACGTCTAGTGGGTGATGCAGGATATGCACATGAATTTTGACTCATGATTCACGACCCCACTGAGCAAGATTACAACAATGCACATGCTCAGACTAGAAATATCACAGAGATATGCTTTTGGCCTGCTGAAGTCATGTTTCTGATGAATAGATACATCTGAAGGTGCCATGCAGGATGGCTCAGTCACCTCTGCCAAAACAGTAACAGTCTGTGCCATTTTACACATTTTTGTCAGGAAGCATTTGTAGCAGGGAGACTCAGGACAAGGACTGCAGTTCCCAGCACCAAAGGCAGGGCCAGCAGATACAGATGAAGAGTCTGATGAAGAACCAGCAGCTGGGGATGACCATGGAAGATGAAGTCATGCACAATATGCCATGGCCCGGCAAAGATGCAGCAAATATCTCATACCCTCACCAGCTAAGCGAAGAACAAAAAAATCAGTTAAGCACATTCAAACAGAAACAGTGATTAATTTAAAATGACCAGCCTTTACTTAACCATGTAGTTGCTAAGTACTGTGAGCATCAGACAGAAGTAACCCCAGACTACCAAATGTCATAATCAGCATGAACGGAGGTAAGGGATGAACCTGTAAGTATTTACTTTGCCTTATATGTATGTATGTATGTATGTACTGTTCTTCACTAGAATAAAATATCAGTCAACTGTGCAGGAATGTCAGCAGCAACCCATATGAATGATATATGCAGAACAGGCAAAACAAAACAACTATGAAGCAATTAAAAGGTATATAATGGCTTTTCCCTGCATATGTCTACAATCTGTATGTTAGGCTAAAGTAGGACCATGTCAAACAAAGCCACAGGGGTAGGTCAATGTTACCATCATCCATATAGGTAGAAGATCAAGCATAATTATAGAACCCTTGTAACTAGAAAAGAAAACATAAGTAATTAAGATACAGATGGGGATGAACAATCCAACACAGGAAACAAAAAGATGATATTGTCCATAAACATAAGCTTTGGCTGCTTAATAATGTGCATCAGACATAAAAGGCACCCAAGTTAGATGCCCCAAAAGGGACAGCAGCAATCTCGACATCATCTGCGCAAGGTGCTGAAAAAGCAGTAAATCATAAGTAATAGGACTGCACTACTACTACTACTACTGCTACTACTACTACTACTACTACTACTACTACTACTACTACTTCTACTACTACTACTACTACTACTACTACTACTACTGCTACTACTACTACTACTACTACTACTACTGCTACTACTACTACTACTGCTACTACTACTACTACTACTGCTACTACTACTACAAGTATGAGCACAATTTACTAACACTACTGAACTTAAGCAGAATAAAATACAAATACAATTCAGTACATAATCTTGATAATGCAGGCATCTGACTAAACAAGCGTTAGCTGTTCATTCTGCTGATCAGACATAGGCAACCCTAAGTCTCAAAGAAATGTGCAAAGGCAGGGCACAGTCACATCACTTGCACAAAGTGGTGTTGGGTTACAGGATATTAAGCCTGACACAAAAGAATTGTGTGTGTGTGTGTGTGTGTGTGTGTGTGTGTGTGTGTGTGTGTGTGTGTGTGTGTGTGTGTGTGTGTGTGTCTGAGGGAGAAATAAGGTTATGGCATTAAAGTTCACACATCAAATAGATATACATCCATTTAAGTTCATCCATTAGTACACAAATAGAAGGACAACATAATAAAGATAATAAAGATGTATACTACATACATAATAAAATGCATAAAAACATATAAAATTGTATGTACTGTAAAAATGAATCAAGGTTACCCCCCACAATTGTTGGATGATTTGGTTTCTGAAGTCAGGCATAAAAGAATTAATGGTCAATTCCATCCGATTTGGGTACTAAAATCCCACTTGACTGACCCACAAACTATTAACATTGGGTTCTTTCATTTTGAAAAAACAGATTCCTTTAGGGCTACTTTTATCTCTACTTAAAGTCTTGATGCCCCTATTACAAGAAGAATTATTTTAAAAAATTGGAACTTACTAGTGTCAGACAGGGACTTGGCCCCCATTGTGGCTCCAACTCCCCGGATCACGTACAGAAGGGGGGGGGGGTGCAACCATAAAAACCTGTTGGAGAGAGTAAAACCTAGTTTTACTAGGACTGTAGGTATGTTTAAATGTGAGAGTTGTCCGTATTGTAAATACATGAAAACAGGGCAAACTTTCATTATAAGGGGCAAAAAGTATTCCATTAATAGAAGGTTTAACTGCTTGTCTAAGAGTGTGGTTTACTTGGCTACTTGTAGACTCTGCCCCTGTTTTTACATCGGTAAGACAGACCGAAGACTCAGGGACAGGGTCTATGAGCATGTATACAGTATTAAAAAATCTAGGGCCAAGAACGCTTTAGCGAAACATGTACACGAATACCCACAACACAGTTTTTGTTTTCAAATTATAGACGAGGTGCAATATGACCCCAGGGTGGCTCTTTCAATTTACTGTTGGAAATATCTCCAATGCCCAGGTGAGAACTGCTCTCTCCAAGGCAAAAAACACAGCATCCATGGGACCGGATGGTGTCCCCGGCTGTGTGCTCCACGAACTCAATGAGGAATTAAACCCGCAGTTAGGACAGCTGTTTAATCTTAGCCTCACCTCAGGATACATACCCAAGGAGTGGCGCACGGCGACTGTGGTCCCACTTCACAAGGGCGGTGCCTCCACCGACCCTGGAAATGACCGTCCCATTAGCTTGACAAGCCTTATCTGCAAAGCCATGGAGAGGATCATAATGGAACTCATAAATAAAGACATAGGGAACTTGCAGACTTTGGATCCAACCCAGTTTGGCTTTGTCAAAGGCAGATCATGCCTTTTAAACTTGGTTGACTTTTTCAAGACAGTCACCAAGGACATTGATGAGGGAAAGGCAGTCCATACAGCCTACCTTGACCTGGCAAAGACCTTCGACACAATACCCCACTCAGGTATCATCGAAAAACTCATCAGCTTGAATGTAAACCCATACATCACAAGATGGGTTGCAAACTGGCTAAGTGACAGAACCCACAGGGTCAGAGTTGCTGGAGCCATGTCAGACTCAAAGCCTGTCACAAGTGGTGTCCCACAGGGCTCAGTCCTGGGTCCACTCTTGTTCGGCATCTACTTTTCTGAAGTACAAGCAAACGCAGGAGGGTTATGGCTGACAAAGTTTGCAGATGACTGCAAACTGGGCCATAGTCGAAAACACATCTGACACAGATATCCTTCAGAAGGGCCTCACAGAAATGGATAACTGGTGCCAGAGCCATGGCCTAAAGTTAAACACCAAGAAATGCATAGTCATACCCTTCAGGAAAAACAAGGTTACCCCTAGCTACCATATAGGTGGCAATCCACTGAGCACAGAAGAAGTCATCAGGGATCCGGGGACCCAGGTTGACACTAGCCTTTCGTTTGACACTCATGTTGCTAAAGTAGTTAGGAAAACCTTCTACATTGCCCACCTGATCATGAAGGGATTCACATCTAGATCAAGGGAGGTCATCGTCCCCCTGTACTCATCACTCATTAGACCTATGATTGAGTACAATGCCCCATTCGGAATGTATCTGACCCGACACCTGCAGCAGCTGGAAAGGCCCCAAAAGTTCCTCACCAAAAGGATAAAGGGTCTCAAAAATATGTCTTATGCTGCCCGACTGAAAGAACTCTAGCTCTATTCAGTCTCATACCACTTGCTCAGAGGTGACCTGTGCCTGACATATAAGGCCATGTCAAACCCAGATTTGATGAATATGCTTCACCTCAAAAAATCTAGATCCCTCAGAACCACAAGGGTGGGAGACTTAAACATTGACACGGTTATTAATAGAACGTGCTGGAGGGACAGATTCATCACCCAGAGACTCCCTATGCTGTGGAACAAAATCCCGGTACATGTGAG
The DNA here is from genome assembly GCF_019279795.1 of Protopterus annectens. Lineage (NCBI taxonomy): Eukaryota > Metazoa > Chordata > Ceratodontiformes > Protopteridae > Protopterus > Protopterus annectens. The sequence goes on from NC_056735.1 coordinate 1,832,941,843, forward strand.
GCAGAGCACCTCGCTGGCCTTGTTCAAGAGGAATCTTGACCAATGGATGGGAGATCGCAGATATACCCCAGGGATTACTTCAGTGTCACTGCTTGACAGAGGCACAGCAAAATAATAGGCATAGTTTTATTCAAACTAAAGGGGTGGCGAAAGCCACATAACTATGGGCTAGGCTTATAAATGCCCTTGGGCAGATAGCCTAGTATGAACCTATGAACCTATGAACCTATGAACCTATATGTGAGCTTATTTGGCAAATAAGGGTTAATGCTTACAGCCTCCCAGGTCTGAACGACTTGTGTTCCTTATCCTGTGTTCTCAAATACAAGAGTCTCCAGAGATAAGTTCAACATTGGGTTAATACAATTTTAGCTTAAGTTTAATTTCTAATACTGGTGCCCACCATTGTAATTCTATTTCTATTTTTAATATTCACTATTTAAGTTTCTCAAAATGGTTTTTAAGTGTGTTTTACAAGTATCGCAATTTTGGGCATATTTTACGAGTTGTTTTTATAACTAAAATAATTAATACAATTAATGCATTACAATTATTACAATTAATTTATTTAGAGTTTTGGCTTCTGGTAATATGAAATTTATTTAATATATATATATATTTTTACATTTTCCTTTCTCTCGAGCCAGGTTGCTGTACTTTGTCCACTTGTTTGAATGTATACATTCAACCACATCCACTGTTTTTTACAGTAGATAAAATTTTGTTTGTTTTTATGTATTTTATTATGTATGTAGTGTACATCTTTATTATCTTTATTACATTGTCCTTCTATTTGTATACTAATGGATGCACTTAAATGGATATATATCTATTTGATGTGTGCACTTTAATGCCTAATTGATTCATTCTGATAGGAGGTCATGTTGCTTATTTAAGTGACAAAGATTTTTTTCCTTTTTGGTCTGAAGATGTTTTACTCAATGCAGTAAAACAAAAGTGCTAACTCTAATAAACTGTTTCCTGGTGAATTAAATTTGAGCCTGCAATGTTTATTTGGTTTTACTTATAGTTTTATAGGTAGGTACTAGGCTATTGGCCTATATAAGCCTAGCCAAACAGTACCCTGGCTTTTGCTAACCAAGAAAATTGTTTTCCTGTGCTCCTGTCAATCAGAGCCAAAGAAGAGATCCCTGGGGTGAATTTCCTATCTCCCATCCAATCAAGATTTTTCTTGAAGTGTGCTAATGAGGAGCTTTGTTTGATATACATAGGTAGTTTGTTCCAGCATATGGGAAGTCTCTGGGACAGGAATCTATCCTTCCAGCATGTTCTGTTTATTGTGGTGACAAGGTTTAGGTCCCTAAAGCGTGTAGCTCGGAGGGATTGGGATTTCTTTATGTGGAGCATGTCCAACAGCTCTGGGTTTGACACAGCTTTATATGTTAGGCAGAGATCGCCTCTGAGTAGGTGATATCTGACAAAGTACAGCTGGAGTTTTTTGAGAGGGTCTGTGTAGGGCATCTGTTTGAGGTCAGTAATCCTCTTTGTGAGGTATTTCTGTGGCCTTTCCAGTTGTTGTAGATGTCTTGTGAGGTACATACCAAAAGGGGCATTGTACTCTATAATGGGTCTAATGAGTGATGAGTAGATGGGAGCAATGACCTCTTTTTTCCTGGATGAGAAACCTTTTGTGATGAGGTGTGCCATGTAGTAGGATTTCCTGACTACTGTGGTGATGTGATTATCAAAGGAGAGACTACTGTCTACCTGTATCGCAAGGTCTATTTATCACACTTTCGGTGTTAAGTAGACTACTGCCTATGTGGTAGTTCATGGGTACAGAGCTTTTACCAAAAGGGATAACAATGCACTTTTGGCATTGAGCTTGAGGCCATGGCTTTGACACCAGGCATCTGTCTCAGTGAGGCCCTTTTGTAGGATGTCCACATCGTTAGGAGTTTTGATTATGGCTCCTAGTTTGCAGTCATCTGCGAACTTTGTTAGCCAAAGACCTTCTGTGTTAGCCTGTACTTCAGAGAAGTCGATACCAAACAGGAGAGGACCTAGGACTGAGCCCTGTGGTACTCCACTTGTCACTGGTCTGAAGTTGGATTTAGAGTCTGCTACTTTCACAGTGTGGGTTCTGTCAGTGAGCCAGTTGGCAACCCATCTTGTGACATAGGGATTTATACCTAGTTTAGTGAGTTTTTCTATAATTCCAGAGTGGGGGATGGTGTCGAAAGCCTTGGCGAGATCTAGATAGGCTGTGTGAACCACCTTACCCTCATCTACAGCTTTGGTGACCTCTTCAAGGAAGTCTGTCAGGTTTAGGAGAAATGCTCTTTCTTTTACAAACCCAAACTGGGTAGGGTCCAGACTTTGGAGATTACCAGTGTCACTGTTTATAAGTTCCATGATGATATGCTCCATAGCCTTGACGACCAGGCTCATCAGGCTAATGGGGTGGTAGTTCCCGAGGTGCATGGTGGCTCCCCCTTTGTGGAGTGGGATAACCATTGTTGTGCGCCATTCAGTGGGCAAAAAGCCTGAGGTGAGGCTATGATTGAACATGGTACTTAGGTGGGGTGCCAGTTCAGTCTGTAGTTCATGTAGAACGCAGCCTGGGATGTTGTCAGGTCCCATGGATGCTGTGGCCATTGAGATTCTTGACATAGCTATAGAATGCTTTGTGGTTGTCTTTAGAATCAGTGGCGATTTTGTTTTCGTAACTAGCTTTGGAGGATTTTATGAGGGATCTCAGCTTCTTACTGAGGCTGACCACATAGTTCCTCCAATCATGGGATTTTACTCTTTTTTTGCAACAGTTTCTTTCTTCTGTTGTAGAGTTTGTTTATAGCAGGGAACCACTAGATTGGCTTCCTTTTTTTGGAGGATAGCATCTTGGTTCGGTTAGGGATTGCACGATCCATGCACTCGTGCAAGTGCTTATAAAGTGCAATTGTATAGGATTCAGCAGTCGTACCTCTATTGTCCGTCAGCATGGATGTCGTGAAGTTTGCCGTTTCTGTCTTAAGAAGCATGAAGTTGGCTTTGGAGGAATTTTTTATGGTGGTTTCCCTAATGGGAGGTGGGGGTGGGATGTGGATGTCTAGGGTGATTTGCTTGTGGTCGGATCTGACCAACCAGGAACTGACCTCTGGTATGGAACACCGGTTGTCCAATTTGGTAATGACCAGGTCTAGGATATTGCTGCCCCTGGTGGGGGTGTGGATAAGTTGATACAAGGCATTGGAATTTATGAATTCCAGAAAATGTTGAGCACAAGAGTTGATACATGAGTAGTTTTCCCAGTTAATGGTGGGGTAGTTGAAATCGCCCATTATTAGGGTGTTAGGTTGTACCCTAATATTTTCCAGTGTATCAAGAAATGAGGAGTGGGAATCCTGGGGCATGGTGGGGGATCTGTAGCAAGGTACAATTTGCATTGCTGTCTTGCCCAGAGTTAGTTGCACTTGGATAATCTCAGATGCATTATGCTGAGCAACTAGCCTGGAGGTGTGGATATCCTTAATGAATATGGACACACCTCCGCCTTTAGATGTTTGGTCTAGGTTAGGTGTCCAAAAGGTGTGGTATGAATTATAGCCTGGTAATGCAGGGGTGGTCTCTGGAGCCTTGAACCAGGTCTCTGTCACTGCACAGATGTCAATGTTCTCCATTTTAAGGAGTGTCTCGAGAGAGTGCATTTTGAGGTTTAGACTTCTAGCATTAAGTAGCATTACCCTCAGATTTTGCTTGCTTGTACCTGTTACGGTGGTGAGTTTGTCATTTGAGTCTTGCCTAAAAAAGGCACTATAGGGGTGGCAAGAGCCTTAGCCAGTATCCGGAATCCCAAGGTCGACAGGTTCAGGCCATCTCTGGCAAAGCATAATGGTTTGTTGATCATGTCATCCTAGGCAGACAGATACTGGATCCCCTTAGAATGACACCAGAAGCTTAGCCAATTGTTGAAGTCAATCATTTTGTCCTTGTACTATATTATCATACTGGGTGATGGCAGGATGCTACTCAAGGCTAGGGTCATACCTGCCTGGGCTACAAGATCAGAGAGCTCCTCCATGTCTCTTTTCATGTAGCCCAGGGAGGTATGGCTCAGGTAATTCACACCAACATGGACAATGACAGAGTCATATTTGTACTTGCTGTGAAGTGACATAAGTGCATGCATTATGTGGCGGATCCTAGCACCTGACAGGCAGCTGACAGTAACTTTCTCCTTGTTTAGCCTGGTGAGTGGAACATCAGTGTGCCTGACTATAGAGTCACCTATGACTAGAATGTTGGGTACTGTGTTATGCCTTATGGGCTATGGTTGAGTGGCACATTGAGTTTGTGGGCTATGTGTTATTTGGATTGTGTTGGGGGGGTGGAGGTTGCTTGCGTTTCTGCTTTGGAGGTCCCTGTTGAATGGGTAGATTTTTTTTTTGAGAGCCGCCATGAATGTAGGTGTGTGTTTTGCATTTCTGTGTGTGTGTTTTGATGGTGTTGGTTTTGAGGGACTTTGTGATTAGTGTGGTGTGGTGCAAGTGTTTACCTTCTCCTCTTGATTGTCTGGTTCAGTCTTGGTTGAAGAGAGCTTTGCATCCAGTTTGGTTATATAAGTGCATTTCTCACAGGTTGTAGTGTTGGGTGGTAGGAGGAGAGGGTTGTCTGTGTACATGAGGCAATTGCTGCATTGCCCCAAGATGCCCAGATTCATCAGGTAGACAGGAGAAAACACCGGGAGCTGACCCTTAGACATGCCTGGATAAGTGCTTATTTATTAAGTACTAAAAACTGTTTTCCCCTAGACAAGTGAATAAAGTTGAGTGTTGTAGTAATTTGTAGCTTATTTAGTGCTTACAATGAGTTCTGAACAAGTGCTGAGCTCAAAGAAACAGATTTGAGTACTGAAACTAGAAAACTGGCTAGTTCTAATTTACAAAATTAAGCTAGAAGGCTTTCCTCCAACACAGAAGAAGCTTACAAACAGTCCTGGATACAGCAAATCTGTATCTGGACTAGACAACTTATAGGAAAGGCAGGAAACAAGCTTAGAAATTGTTTTATTTTGTTTTGTAAAGTGGAAAAGGGAAAGGAGGAGCAGAAGCTAACTGAGTTGTCCTTCTCAAATGTTCTCCCTGGAATAGGTAGAATGAGGCAATGACACTAGACTGGGGGGAGTATTCCAGATCAAATTTACAGTAGGGGTGGGCAACTGCAAAGCCACCAAGTATAAAAATAGGATAACAACAGGGAGGGAAGGGGGGAAACAAAATTCAGAACAAACAAACAAAGCCAGATGCTTAACAGTTGTAGAAAAGTCTACTAAATACCTCACACACAGTGAGTAAAATAAAAGTGCTATAAATAACTCAGAAATAAGCAAAAAACAGGAAACTCAATGTTATATATTACAGATTAGTTAGCTCAAAGCCCTTCCTCCGACTTCCTCCAATTAGCTCAGGGTGAAATGGCAAAAACATTCACAAGTTAACTTCTTAAGTAACAAAGTTGAAACCTGAAACAACTTTAAAAAAAGCTTGAAAGAACAAATGAGGTGCTTACTCCAAGGCATAGTCCAGGCCACCCCAGTCAGCCAATGACAACAAACAATTCACTCTCACTAAAATACTATACTGACTTTGGCTAAGCTATGATGGCCTGGGACATGTGCTCAGACACACAGCCTCTACTAACAAACAACTAGGCCCAAAACAAAAAGCCTGAATATGGACAATGCTACACTACAAACACTACTTAGGTAGAAAAAACTACAGAAATGTTTAAACAGATAAAGGATCAAGGAGACTCTAGAAAATGCTTTTAAATGCAAACAAGTTATATGATACACTCCTAGCAGAAAATCAGAACAAACAAATCCAACCAGATGCTTAACAATTGTATAAAATTCTACTAAGTATCTCACACACAGTGAGTAAAATAAAAGTGCTATAAATAACTCAGAAAAAAGTAAGTTCATAAAAGTAGGTAACCAGCTGAACATTAATAATAGAATATATAAGGTGAATGACTACTGTAATTGTGAAACAAAAATAGTAATATATGTGGCTTTATGTAACCAGTGTAAGGCATTTTACATTGGTAAAACAGAGCGTAAACTAAAATGTAGGATATATGAACATCAGTACACTATAAGTAAAAAAGACATAAATAATGCCTTAGCTAGGCATGTCATTGAAAATGAAGGGCATACCTTCAGTTTCACAATTTTACAGAAAAGACTTGTTGATAATAGAGGTGGCCCTTGGCAGATCCATTTGGAAATCAATGAATTGCTCTGGCAAATACGAACCAGAGCTCATATATTTCCTGGTATTAAAGTTATTAACATGTAACAGATAAAGTATACCTTTTACAGTTAGGGTAATTGTACTCCTATAGATGTAGTGATTTTAAACTGGTTTTTATATTTATATTTATTATTATTTTTATTTATTACTTCTTTTTGAAGCTTTATATATTTATTGTAACTTTATGCAATTTTTAATATGTATAATTAGGACATTATGACAATATTTCTATTTGGGAATTACATTCTTTGTCAAGATGTGCTTTTTTATATGTATATATTTTTTAACAAGGTAATAGTGCTGGCTGAAGCTTAATATGTTGGTCTAATAGACTATCTAGTTGTGAGTAGCGTAGCACCTTAAGGTTCCCTGGACAACACAAAAGTAATTGAATGCATTTTAAATTGATTGGAGACTTGTAATTTGATGTTCCTATAATTACTGATATTGGATGGTGTTTTAAACTTTTGTCTGATGAAGGCAGGCTATTTTACTTGCCGAAAGCGTGTATTTGTTTTTAACGCTCACTTTTATTTTTTGGTATAATAAACTGCAAACTTGATTATTGAAGAGGCGTTGCTCTTATTGTGACCTGGTTCGTCACTTTATCAGTTTATTTGTTTTGGTTTTCTTGTGGATAATTCACTCTCATTGAAAAGCTATACTCCCATTAGTTAAGCTATGATGGCCTGGGACATGTGCTCAGACACACAGCCTCTACTAACAAACAACTAGGCCCAAAACAAAAAGCCTGAATATGGACAATGCGAAACTACAAACACTACTTAGGTAGAAAAAACTGCAGAAATGTTTAAACAGATATGGACAATGCTACACTACCAACACTTCTTAGGTAGAAAAAAACTGCAGAAATGTTTAAACAGATATAGGATCAAGGCGACTCTAGAGAATGCTTTTAAATGCAAATAAGTTATATGATACACTCCTAGCAAGAAATCAGAACAAATAAACCCAACCAGATGCTTAACATTTATAGAAAATTCTACTAAATACCTCACACACAGTGAGTAAAATAAAAGTGCTATAAATAATTCAGAAAAAAGCAAAAAAAGGATGCTTAATGTTATATATCACATATTAGTTAGTTCAGAGCCCTTCCTCCGACTTCCTCCGATTAACTCAGTGTGAAAAAGCAGAAACAGTCGCAAGTTAACATATTAAGTAAGAAAGTTGAAACCTGAAACAACTTTAAAAAAAGCTTGAAAGAACCAGTGAGGTGCTTAATCCAAGGCATAGTCCAGGCAACCTCAGTCAGCCAATGACCACAAACAATTCACTCTCACCTAAATGCTATACTGTCTTTGGCTAAGCTATAATGGCCTGGGACATGTGCTCAGACACACAGCCTCTACTAATAAACAGCTAGGCCCAAAACACAAGCCTGAATATGGACAATGCTACACTACCAACACTTCTTAGGTAGAAAAAAACTGCAGAAATGTTTAAACAGATAAAGGATCAAGGAGTCTCTAGAGAATGCTTTTAAATGCAAACAAGTTATATGATACACTCCTAGCAGAAATCAGAACAAACAAACCCAATCAGATGCTTAACAAATGTAGAAAATTCTACTAAATACCTCACACACAGTGAGTAAAATAAAAATGCTATAAATAACTCAGAAATAAGCAAGAAACAGGATACTTAATGTTATATATCACAGATTAGTTAGCTCAGAGCACTTCCTCTGACTTCCTCCGATTAGCTCAGTGTGAAATGGCAGAAACAGTCACAAGTTAACTTCTTAAGTAACAAAGTTGAAACCTGAAACAACTTTAAAAAAGCTTGAAAGAACCAATGAGGCGCTTACTCCAAGACGTAGTCCAGGCAACCCCAGTCAGCCAATGAACACAAGCAATTCACTCTCACAGAAATGCTATACTGGTTTTTGCTAAGCTATGATGGCCTGGGGCATGTGCTCATACACACAGCCTCTACTAACAGACAACTAGGCTCAAAACACAAGCCTGAATATGGACAATGCTACACTACCAACACGACTTAGGTAGAAAAACCTGCAGAAATGTTTAAACAGATAAAGGATCAAGGAGTCTCTAGAGAATGCTTTTAAATGCAAACAAGTTATATGATATTCTCCTAGCAGGAAATCAGAACAAACAAACCCAACCAGATGCTTAACAATTGTAGA
>NC_056735.1:1832955287-1833005287 GCF_019279795.1 Protopterus annectens
ATGTCAGGGATATAGAAAAGCATTAGCAACAAACAGTTTCCTTAAATTCAAGTTATATTCTTGCTTCACAAGTCAGATGTGTCAACATCCTAATAAAATGCTTTGAGAAACCCAAGAAATAGAACTCAATAATCATTGCAATAGCAGCTGTTAAACCTTCATTACAAAACAAACATTGCAAAGTGTATACAGTACTCATTATGGTAAAAAAATACAACACGTCTGGCATCCTCCCATAGCATTAACACAACTTCAAAATGGGGGAAAAGTGATCCTAGGGATATAGAACAACATTAGCACTGAACAGTGTCTGAAATGTCATTTTAACCTACATGAGCTTTTCAAGTTAGAAATGTGTTAACATCCTCAGAGAAATGTTTTCTTAAACCCATTAAACAGAAGTAGGGGATCACTGCAATAGTAACTGTTATACCTTTGTTACAAACACAACTGTGCAAAAGGTAGACAGCACTTATTCTGATAAGAAAACCATACTAAAATAATACTGTAAGCACTGCTTTTAGAGAACAGAACATATCTTGCAAGAAATTGTAGGACAGTTCTCCCAAAAGAATATAATGCAGTAAGTCTAAATAGCACCACTACTTTGGTTTTGATGCACATGGGAAATCCAAGCAGTGTTTCCTAATAAAATGAAAGTTCCAGAGTCTAATTTCAGCTTATATCTTGCAGATTAACCCCTTTACTGAAAAAAAAAGAAAATTTAAAACTGTTGAACTCCATCCCCCTAGCACTAAAACAGAACAAAATATAAATGTCACTTGAGAGAAAAATGAGTCTGCTCTTACATCTCACCACTCTGACAGTCTGAATGGAGAGATGATAAAATCAACAAGCAAAGGAGAGCACTATTACTGGAGTCAAATTCATCCCTGAGTCTTGGTGAGTACCTTCATGATGTGGACCCTGTTTTTACAAAATATCACCAAGACAAAACAGATATATATAGCATATACCGAGGACAGAAATAGGTTAAAAATGAAAAAGACAGCTGGGTCCAAGTGTCCCAGGATAAAAAAGTGACCAGTTCTGGTATGCGCACTGGTGCCAAGACTGGAAATATAACAGTGCAGAATCCTCAAGACATGAAAACATTCCTACAATGGGGGTTAGGCCAACATCATGGGGAGGTTCCCCGTTACAGATGGAAGTAGTAGTCCACAGAAAAAATGCAAAAACTGGCATGCCGAAAAAGAGTCATAAAGATGATAGATTGGACTACTGAGGATGAAAAAAGAATTATGCATTTTTACTCTTATGCAAGAAGCCCAGAATTTCCAGATATATAATATTCAAAATGATTAAGACAGAAATTAGAGGAAATAAAAATACTTGCACAAGAAAACTGTCTTCCCAAGGCTTTAAATGCAAATGTGTTCATTAATACAACAAATCCATGAAAAACATTATATAGACCAAGAAACTCTGTCCATTTAGATAAAGAAGTCTCTGTGAAAGTGCAAAAAATATAAAGAACAAAACCCACACACTTTTGAAAGTTATAAAAAAGAAACCTGAACATAGAAAAGAAAATAAGATCTGATGTGCTTCAACATTTATGCAAATAGAAGGCCAAACTAGTCAATACAAAAAAGCAGTTTCAAAGATATTTGAAGAGAACTGCATCCATCTGTGGTATCATCACAGCATGATGGAACAATGAGTTCCCATATTAAGGAGAAACAGGTGGAATGGGAAGAATGTAATCACTTGTCACATGAAGATACTGTGGAGCCTTTAGCAGGAAACCAGTACAAAAGTTCAGTTGGAGTTGCACAGCAAGAGAAAGAGGAAACAATGTCAGCTCTGATGCAGGCAATTTTGTGGAGCGACAGGTCAGTGAGTTCCCATATGAAAGAGCAACAGATAATGCAGGATGCAGCTCAACAGAAAATGTCACAGGAAGATGTTCTGGAACTTTCTGTAGAATGCCCACCGGGAACACAGAACAAAAAGTGTGCCCTCGGTTTAGAAGAAAATGATCTAAGGGAAGAGCTGCTTGATTTAATAGAGACAGATAGACATATTAAGATCAGTGAAAGAAACAGATTACAGAAAGTCAATAAGACCCAAAATGTTAGAAGTCTGACAAAACAAATTAAGACAGTAATCAAGATTATTAATAGAAATTGATGTGATTATAGCAGAAGTATATAAGATATTTTACTGTGCAGGTAAATTAATAACAGATAAAGTCTTACCACAAAAACATGGGGCAATAAGGGAAAGGAAGGGAAGAAATCAAATGCCATCATGGAAGTATCGAACAGGGAAAACTATAAAGCAATTAAGAAGACAAATGTCATTTTCGAAGAGTATAGAAAAGGGAACAGGTCAACAAAAATACTTAGAAAAATAGACATGATAAAATTAATGTATATTATCAGAACAGACTAGAGTCTCTTGTTCAGTGTTTCAAATAAACTAAAGATATCAGCACAGGCAGAAAAACTTAGAAGATATGTAAATAAATATAAAAGAAAAGTGCAAAATAAGAACTTCATTGATGACTTAAAAAGTTTTAGACGAAATTGGGAAACAAAACAAAAGGAATAGAAACAACACAAAAAAGAAGACATAAGCATATTTAAGACAACTAACTATAAAGACCATGTGGGACATAACAAAGATGCTGAACGGATAGAAGTAAAAGAAACAGTAAGACATTCAGATATACAGGATATGAAATGGGATGAAGTAACAGCCAGTAACAGCCAGGGATATTGAAACAGAATTAAGAAAAGCTGGTAAATGAAAAAATCCAGGCCCAGTTGCAGTACCTAATTTCTGGTTAAAGGTATTAAAATCTTTACATGGAGATTTAGTCCTGAGTAAAAACTTTTTTTTTTTTTTTTTTTTTACATTAAATACTATTGCATTTATTACTTTTGATTAAAATATATTTGACCTGATTATAACCTGAAATTGTATAATGTTACTCTGTAATCATCATGTAATCTATGTGTGGAACTTAATCTTTGTATTATCTGTATGTGGAGCTTTTCTCCCCTGGACTCCATTGAAAACGGGTTCCTTGGGCCTAATGGACTATCCTGGTTAAACAACTGCAAATAAAATAAAATAAAATAAACTACTTATATGTTCATCCCAAACAGACACAAGCCTGGTTAACAAGAGGAAAACAATACTCCTTCTTAGACATGAACCTGCAAGACACAACCTACATTGATTAATTATATAACAGTGATTGTGAAACAGTGGCAGACCACTTTGCAACTAAGCCATGATGAAGGACAAATTATTATCCCAGGGATAACAATTCAAAGGTGGATATTCCAGGCTGACTTTGTCACTGCTGCTCTTTTGTGTTGCCCTTAAGCCATTATGGTGTTTATTTAACAAATTAGGTCATGGCTACAATTTGGCTCCCAAAAAAACAACAAAGTGTTAAGATTTCTCAATTTCTTTTTGTGGATGATTTAAAACTTTATAGTTCAGCAGATGAAGCGCTGAAAACACAGCTGCAAATGGTCAACACTTTCTCAGATGCTATAAGAATGTGCAAAAGCAGCATTTAAAATAGTAAAGCTGCAGCACCAAAAAATATCAGTCTGGGACAGGAATGTGATGAAAAGGAACTTGAGCAGTAGGATTGTATAAATTATACCAAAACAAATGGAAAAACAGGAAAAATACAAGAATAAATTATCAGAAATATGCTTCCTAAAATAGAATAAAGCAACAACAGTTGCAAATTCAAGTAAACACTTTTAGTAAGGGATATTTACAGATCTTATATCTATATATATATATATTGTATATATATATATATATATATATATATATATATATATATATATATATATATATATATAGGTAGATAGATAGATAGATAGATAGATAGATATCTTAATCTAGCTATCACTCTATCTATATAGAGAGTGGGATGTAGAAATGTAGAAAAATAAGTTTTCCCATACCATGTGCACATGGTCATTGAATATCAGTGCCAGATGTCCCTAGACAAAAACATTGTTAAACTGCTAGCAATATGAAAGCATTAAACAAGAAATTACCACTAAACAATATTACAACTACTGTTATACGTGTGTGTGTGTGTGTGTGTGTGTGTGTGTGTGTGTGTGTGTGTGTGTGTGTGTGTGTGTGTGTGTGTGTGTGTGTGTGTGTGTGTGTGTGTGTGTGTGTGTGTGTGTGTGTGTGTAGGGCACTGGATCGAATGACCAGCTACACCAAGACCCATATAATTGATGTAAGAATGTTGAAACAACAAAGCTCAACACAGGTTATGCATGGACTAGAAATTACCCTGGAGTGGACTAAACCAAACAGAAATTATTTTGTCGGGGGGGAGCCCCACTTAACCACCATATGGGAGGCTGCACACCCCACACCCCTTCTAATTATATATGCTAACTCAGTGATCACACCTTTCCTGGAGAAATGGAATATTCCCCTACATGGTGATTGTTGATTTCGCATACCTGTTGACCATTCATTTATGTGGCCAAATGGTATTAACCAAACAGGTGTTGATTCCAATGCAGTCACTCTAGTTTTCACAACTCATATGTATATAGATAGATAGATAGATACATAGATAGATAGATAGATAGATAGATAGATAGATAGATAGATAGACAGATAGATAGATAGAAGGGTAGATAAATATAGATAGATCTCTATGTATATAGATATACAGATATATAAATGGCATACCTGGAACATTTCTACTGGACACCTTGTGGCTGCCTTTCTCCTCTGCCCCCAGATCCTTTGAAGCATTGGGTAACAGAGATGCCTGAATCCCTTAACAATGACAGAAAGACTTCTGTCTCAGTGAGTGATGATTTTCAAGCAGGCTGACCCACAGTAACTCTCTGTTCCCACGCGACAGCTCATGGCATTCTTAATCATTTCACTGGCCTTATGTTTGATTGCTTTGTAGTCATAGCCATGGCCACCCATAGTACTGAAATAATTGACCACCTGTCACCAGACATGATAACAGAAAGGCCTGTCAGCTAAGCATTTCTGTAAGATGCATGCCCTATGGACTCAGAGGGCCTGGACATTTACCCCATTCTCAGCATCTGAGAATGCAGGTTTACATGGGATGTCTGATTTAGGTGCCATATTCATTTAGTGCAGTAAAAAAACAAACAAATATATATATATATATATATATATATATATATATATATATATATATATATATATATATATATATATCAGAGAACACAGCAGGCCCTGGGTGGATACAAGCTGATCTAATATTGAGCAGACTAAAAATCATTATGCAGTCCTCACCATTTAAAAATGTTAAGAATGATATATCTGAACATGAACATCTAACCAATAGCTGTAAAATCCCCCAGTCCCACCTCTAACAATAGCAATAACATAACTTCATTTTGAAAAAAGATTTATGTCAGGGATATAGAACAGCATTAGCAATGAACAGTTTCCTAACAACTACAATGTACTTCTCAAGTCAAACACATGTCAACATCCTCAGAAAATGTTTTGCGAAACTCATGAAATATAACTCAAGGATCTTGGCAATAGCAACTGTTAAACATTCATTACAAAAAGAACATTGCAAAATGTATATAGTACTCATCATGGTAATAAAAATGTAAGACCTCTTGCAATAACCCCCCCATGGCAATGGCATAAATTCAGCATGGGAAAAAAAAAGTGATGCCAGGGATACAGAACAATGTTAGCACTGCAAAGGTTCTGAAATGTCATTTCAACCTACATAAGCTTATCAAGTTAGAAATGTGTTAGCATCCTCAAAGAAATGTTTCCATAAACACATTAAACAGAAGTAAGGGATCATTGCAATAGCATATGTTATACCTTTATTGCAAACACAACAGTTTGATAAGAAAACCATACTAAAATAATACCATAAACACTTACTTTAGAGAACATAACATATATTGACAAAAACAGCAGGACAGTTTTCCCACAAGAATATACATGCAGTAAGTCTAAATAGCATAGTACTTTGGTTTAGAAGCACTTGGGGAATTCAAACAGTCTTTCCTAGTATGATAAAAGTTCCATAGCCACAGTTTCAGCTTATACCATGGAGATGAACCCATTTGAGCATATGAAATATGTAAGTAAGATGTCATTACCATTTCTAAATCACTCAACCAGTTCAAGGTTCTGGTCAAGTAAACATGATATTCAGACCTACATGATGCCATGCTCCTGCCCTAGCAGCGCAACAGTTAGTATTCAGAACTGTGCCTAACTAATGCCTTGCAAGTGTGACATATTAGCAGTTGTGCACATATAATTATGTCTTTATCACTCTTTGTAATTGTAGGTACACTTGAAGTGGGTGTCTTGTAGAAATAGGCTTACTGCAAGGTTTCTATTACATTTACTAACTAAAGAGAAAACCTTTATACCCAAGTTAGTAAAATATTTTGGAAGATAATGTGCCACTGAGGAAAAAGTTAGACTCATTGCAAAATATAACACAGGCATGTTACAAATGGATAGTAATATTCACAAAACAAAGGGGAAAACACCTTTGTCTTGTAGACATTTATATGTACATCCAAATGCTTCACTAGCATAACTTCTGCAAGAGTCACGTTCAGGAAGACTTGTTCTGTGAAGCAGACATGACACTTATGAGAATATGGGTATATTTCTCTCCAACTATAACATTTCAGAAGTAGAAAACTGAGTATATGTGCAGTACTTTTCTACCTCAGTATATCAATATTGATGTGGCAAACACTATTAAAATGTCAGTGTTTCATTTTAATGTCACGGTTTCATAGCTCAAATTTAGAGACTGTGATGTCTCTCTGAATCTAGGGATACTTAAAGTCAATATTTTAATTGTGCAAGACCACAAAGATGAGAAATCATCACACTGATTCATTTTTTTTTGCTTCATCCTTTGAGCAATGTTTGTCATTGCATGCTGGTGACTGCCAGCAGTGACTATCAGATGGTTTACTTCCCTAAGCAGAAACTCAAAATTTTATATTGCATGTGTAAAGACTTCTCTGTCTGTATTATGCATGAACCTGGTGACAGTGCACTTCAGTCAGCACTCTGGACAGTACAGAGTACTGAAAATCATAAATTTGATACCGATTTCACAGTGGCTCAATCTGTTAATGCAGTAAGTTTTGAAGAACAGCACAGTCAGTGCAGGGCTTGAATACACATTTGGATATTTTGAATTAAGTGTTCACAATAAAATACTGTTATGTGTACTTGAACCTGAAGTACATTTGTGATTTCAATTTGTTATTGTTACAGCAGACATATGTAGAATGGATGATAACAAGATAACTTTTATCTCTGCCACCAGCAGTCTTCTTAGTATTGATTATTATAAAATCACACTTTTATGTGCATAATGTTACAACCATGTCATGCTCTAAAGTCTGAGGAGGTTAAATCAGCAACATATTGCTTTCAGAAATATGGATAGTTAGTAAACAGTTGTAATATGTCAAAACATTTTTATGCAAGTAATAACATTTCATTACCACAGATGTGCATTGTACTGATATATAATGTGTACTTCACTGCCTGTAAATTTTGTATGGCAATATCCTCAATATGTCTTATGATATGAATGCACAATAAGGTCTATGAGAAATCCAAGTTATCACGTGGCAACCACTTTTAAAATGTTAATTCCTCAGGGTAATACTATAAATGCTGGGATCAAGTCAAGATACTTTTATGTGCCAGTCCTTACTATCAACATTTTGCTTGCATGAGACTGATTGGATAAATTTGCAAACTGGTTAATGTTTTTGTTTTCTTCATCCTTCGGTTACTATTATGCTCTGGTGACTATTAGTGGTCACTATCAGTGAATGACAGTTCACTTCCCAAGTCAAAAACTCAAACATTTATTTCACACACACAAAGAATTAGCCATCAGTCACACAAATGAGACAGTCAGCACTCTTGACAGTTCTGAGTGCAGAAAATACGTGTTATGTAACTTTCTCTGTGGCTCAACATGTTAATGCAGTTAGTTCTGATGATGCAAGGATTGAATCCAGATGACAGTTTGATTTAATGTAGGTGTCAGAATAAAGTTTTGTCAGTTACATTTTTGTTATATTTGAATATGAAGCATAACTTACAAGTTTCAAAGTGAAACCTACAATGCAAGTCTGTGCAATGAATTCTAAATAAGTTAACTGTCCTCAACTCTCCTCTTTGTGAAGTGGGTTAATGATGGCACTCATCATAATAAATTTAAAATGCACCTGGATGTGTATAATGTTGCCAGTAGTTCTTGGGATAAAGTATGACTCACTAAAATTAGCAACAATAAGTTAGGGAAGTAGTTAAGAGATGAGAAACACACATTTCAACATATGTATGAACATGGTGGCAGAGGAATGATATATGGCATTATCCCAAGTGTATATTGTCCAGATGTATGGTGTGTACAATATTATGTACTATATAGTCTGTATGGCTCCTTCCTCAATATATGTTAAAGAGATTACTCAAACCAATGCAAAGGAAATTTTTCACAGGACTAATTATTTGCATCAAAATATTAATTCAAAAAAAAGAACACATGAAAGTGGCACACATAAAAGCCTGTCTGAATTAGGTCTATCTCCACTCATGTTTAACTTGTTACATCTCAAAATGTACCCTGAAAATGTTAGCTCTCCCACGGCATTAACAATTAATAAACATAATAAAACATTTCTGCTTTCTTCTTGTTATGAGTTTGATTCACATGTGCTATAATCCATAATTTGTAAAATGTATGTTCCCCAAGGCATTACATCCTATTTAAAACAAATCTATGCAATAACAACACATGATACACCAATGTAATTGACAATGTCATGTCATATTTATTTTTTCACAAAGTTCTCTTTATGAATGCCATCCACCATAACAGACAGCATGGCCATAGGTACCAATATGCCATTTCAAATGTAATTCAGATTTCATCATTAAAAAGCAGTTGATAAAGTCACTGTGGAATATGTGCAAATACACTAAGCAGGACACATGACCAAGTCTCACTACCATGTTTCACAGCTGATGTGCATGTTATTGAAATCATACCCAGTTCTAACCCTATCCCATCTGTGTACTTTCCAATTTGCAAATGCAGTTGTTGAGGTTACCTGGCTGTGCCATATTTGCTGATACCCATGAGAAGACTTGGCATGCAATGGTGATGGTAGTGCTCCATTTAGATCACACAGGTGGTTCTAGGATGAGTCCAGTATCTTTATCAGACTCATTATAAAGCTCTATAGCCATGGGGTTTTGCAGCTGGACTATGCCAAATACCAGTACAAGGCTGAGGCTTGGAATAGGTTGGACAAGGCTGTCACCAGTACAACTGGCATTACTTTCACTGGTGAATATTGTTGTGACATGAAATGGTGCAAGCAGGACCTTCTTTACTAATGGGAAGAATATTTTAAAACCAATAACCCACCTCAGTTTTGTAAGTATAGTGGTCCATCACCAGTCAATACAATACCATGACTGGCCAAAACAGTCATGTTTTCATATTTTCTTCTGATTTCTGATATATACAGCTTCTGAAGAAATAGAAAGAATTGGAAGGCATATCAGGGGAGATTGCAATGCCTCATACAGATATGGGGGATGTATGCCTCAGATACGAATGCTAGCCATTCCATAATACATCAGTATTGTAATACACATTATCAGTTCAGAGGGTATCAGTTCATAAGACCTTCACACACAAACACAGACACACATACACAATGAGTAGGCATACCTTATTTCTACCAAGCATACTTGCTTGCTTGAATAGCTCTTAAACATTGCATCAGGCAATGTATAAATCAGTGTAGCTGTGTGTGGGTTCAAATCCAACAGCATCAATTAGCTTTTATGACATAAAAATAAATTGTCTGCATTCATTATGTAATAATAACAATTCAATATTTGTAAAGAGACATTTATTTAATTGGAATGCATATATTACATATTCAGTAGTTACAAACTGTTTGCCTAATGTCTTGAATAACAATGAGATTAATGTATCTTTTAAGAGACATGCATAAGTTCACATTTGTATGTGGATGTGCCAAAGGTTAACATATTTATATGATAATTTAGATGAAATGTGAAATATTAAAATTATATGGTTTTCATGATATTTCTCTGAGCTGTCTCTTTCTCCACACTATTCCTTTCCCTCTTTTTTATTTTGGACATTTGGAACATAATTCATGCTGAAACTCAAATGACTACCAGCTAGACCAGCCACATGGGATCTGCCAGCATGTATCCACAGATGACTGCAGTAGTACCACCACAGGCAGAACAGACCCCAACACTTCTGGGCCACAATCTAGCCACAGTGCTTCCTCAACTCCTACACTAGCTGCTCCAACTGCATCAAGTAGCTCTGATCCTTTGGCTGATGCCCTGATACCCACCAGGAGTAGTGGCAGTATTGGAGGTAGCAATTACATCAGTTATCAAGAGCTGACAGGGCTAGTGAAGGGCATAATGGAGAGGGGCCTCCGTGACTGCATATGCAGAGCAGAGAACGTCCTGCATTGAATAGCCAAGTTGATGCCCCATCTGGCACTGCTCAAGGTTCATGTGACAGGAGAATGTGATGACAGTTCACAGAGTGAGGATTAGATTTTTCTCTGTACTCATGATGGATGAGGATGCACCTCTGATGTCCCCTCCTTATCCCCAGTTATGGTGTCCACCAATCTTTTAGTCCATCATAATCCCTATATGTCTTGTATGTCCTGTATGTCTATACTTGGTACCTAACCTACCCTACCTACCCAACCCTTTTATTCCAAATGCCTTCTCCTATATTCCTCTGTGTTCAGGAAAAAAAATAAACACTAGTCCCACAAAAAATGCACCATACATACCTCTTCTCCTATGTGTGTGCCAAGACACACTTGATTTGGTCCAATTGACCACACAGTATTATCAAGTTGCTGTCACACAGACTTGATGTGATGAATATCCAAACTCCCCAGATTATTATTAAAAGTACTCTGCTACTTTGTGGAGAAGTGGAAAGCTATGGTGCTCTCCCAACATCATCCTGCATATTCCTTTATTCTTCCTCCTTTGCCCTACCCTCTGCTTTTCCCTCTTTCACCACTGTCCTATCAAACCCTTTTTACATCTGTAATCTGGTCAAAACATAGAATCACATATAGCACACATGGCCATAGACAACCCATAAGACAAACCCTCAGTTTTGTTCCTCAAAATTTGCACAATTCTTGGCATCATGCAGCAGTTGTAAATGATGCTAAATGGAGCTTCACATCCTATGGCAACAAATGAAAATTGTACCTTTGTCTGCAGTAATATGGTTCTTTTCACACAAATGTGTTTATCCTCACTGCATGACAGAAAGCAAAACTGATAGCAGTATGAGGAAACAGTTATTATTTTATGTTGAATAGGCTACAACACTGAATGTACACCATATAGGTTGTTTCAATACTCATTACTGTTAAGAATCCTGATGGATATGTACTTCCTTGTTTCAAATTCTTGTTGTCCCTTAAAATGTGTGAGTTTTGCTATCCAGACTATGTGTTGCTTTGTAGTCGGCTCAGATAATACTCTAGTCTACTGAATGTTGTTGCAGACTAAAGGTGTTTAAATTCAACATTATTTCTAACATTAGCAAGATGTGTATTTTTATAACAGTTTTCCTTCTGAAATAATGGAGACATATGCCATTCTACCAACAATATCCAACTTATTATTTTATGGTTTCCCACCCCTGCTCATATCTTCACACCTTTAAGTGTTAGACATCTGGAAAAAGTAACAAGTAAGGGGGGGTTCAAACACTAGGCACAGGTTGCTATCATTGCTCCTATGCAGTTAGAAAGGTGCACAAAGAAAATATTTAGCATTAGCATGTATTTTCTGAAATATGTGAAGTCTGACACATAGATATCTGTTATAATATAGTGACTTCAGTGCTCATTGATTTGATACAAAAAGAAATTGCATAAGGAATACAACAACACACCTTAAACATGTGGACAATCATCAGATATGTGGACAATGGAGAGATCTGCTCCTCTATTATCCATATAATGAATACTATACTGTAATGATCAGGGCACATGAGTAAATGATGATGCAGAGAACATTAACACAACACACACATTCTGAAATGGCTCAGAATCAGAACTGTCCATATGTCTGTACTCCTTATATCCATGGAGCACCAGGGAGTAGTGATAATTCCCATTTAACTTTCAAAAACTCAAAAAATAATAATGCACACACTAAATCTTTGCCATCAGTAGTGCAAATGTGCTGGCCAGCAGAACTCTTCAGTATGCAATTTTGACAGAAAGAAAATATTGTCAGTGGCATGTAATACTTGTATGTTTTAATGTCTTGTTGTAATCAGGATATGATTAGTTCATTGTGATGCTGTCTTCTCACTACATAATGTAAATTATGTTTGTTCATCAACACCTTGCCAGTGATTTGCAGAGGTATGGGACCATTGGGCACATACTTCCTGAGTAGGGTTAACTAGTTTATTTTCATGTGTTTGACATGTATGTCTTGTATTTACCTTACACATTAAACATACATTACAAAATCTTCCCAGTGATACATCCACTAATTAAGATCTGCGTACAGTGATCTTGAGCTGAACAGTCAGAAATGACTGGGTTGCAATTCATTGTTTGACAGTTGTGATCACCCTTCATCATATACATGGTCAATGAATATGCTGTAATGTGAAACAACTAGATATAATTTGCACTATCCCAATGTCCATGAGTAAAGTGATGTATGAGTTATTTCTTAAGTATGTAATGAATTGTGATCAACACATAGTGGTTTGTCTCCCTGTCAAGGCACATTCATATTACCTAAACATGTAATTCATCCATTCTCATCCCCTTTTTCCCATTTTGCAAATGGGGTTGGGGTGTCACTTCAACAGTGACAATCATCTCAAGCCAAGGTTTACACCACCAACTGGCTAGCCCTGCCATAGCAGATCATGTGTACCACTGACTCACACAGACACTCACGCCTACTGCATGTCTTGGGAATGTGGGAGGAAACTGGAGCACCTGGAGGAAATCCACATGACCACAGGGAGTACATGCAGACTCCACACAGAAGGAACCCCAGCTGAGACTTGAACTGGAGAACCTCTTGCTGTGAGGTGACAATGCTAACCGCTGCACCACTGTGGCTATCCCCACCCAAACATGTCATGTTCCCTACAAATATATGCTGTTGTATACTTGTAGTAACACTATGCTTGTGGTGACATTGGTTGATACAATGTATTCTAGCTTACGTACTTAGGTTGTCAAGTGCTTGAATCCAGCAATAATTGACTGCAATGAGTACATGCGTGACTGTAGTGCTCAGTAGGAATGGCTTACCCAACAAATATGATGTGTAAATTTCCACTCAGGTGTAACGTTTACACTGAGAGAGAAATCCCATTCAATGCCATTCCCTTTTAGCCCAAAGATCTGCTTTGCAAAACAATGATGATGTCATCATTTCAAATTTGCTCTACCTGATTTCTCCTGTGGTACCAGCAGCTGATCAAACATACTCTAGATTTTTTAATTCAATTGGTAGCTGTTTGAATCCAACAATGACTCGCTAGTATCAAGTGTGTGCATGTGTACATGTGCTACTTTAGTGCTAGATATGACTGGCTCAAGCAAAAGATGTGATGTCTAAATTTGCATGGACAGAGTCCTCTCCTCATTAATTTCAGTCCCTTTTAGGCCAAAAATCTGTTTTACAACACACTGATGTGGTCATCCTTTCAAATGTGCTTCACCTCACTCTTACAATAAAACTTCGCCTGTGGTACTGGCACTTGATACAATTTACCCTAGAATGTGTAGCAGAGAGTTAGGTGTTCAAATCCAGCAATAACTAAACCGTATGTGTATGAATCTAGTGCTAGGTAGGACTGGCTCAAGCAATAGATATGATGTCTAAATTGAACATTGAGCTGTCCCATTACTTTCAGTCCCTTTTAGCCCAAACATGCACTTTGCAACACATTGATGAGGTCATCCTTTCAAATATTCTTTATCTCTCTATTTCAATAAGAATTCTCATGTGGCACCAGCAGTTGTTAGAATACTCTAGATTGTGTATTTAGAAAATTAATTGTTCACATCCAGCAATGGCTGACTAGTATGTGTTTGTGTGTGCATGACTCTATTGCTAGGTAGGACTGGCTTAAGAAACATATGCCATGTGTAACTTTACACTGGGCAAGGATTTTCCAATCAGTTTCAGTCCCTTTTATTCCAAACATCTGCTTTGTGATACACAGATTAGTTCACCTGATCAAATGTGCTCTATCTCACACTTGAAGTACAATTTCTCCTCTGGTCTCTGAGATTGATACAGTGCTCTCTAGCTTATGGACTTAGGTAGGCAGGTGTTTAAATATGGCAATGACTAAATATTGTGAGTGTGTGTATTACTAAAATATTCTTGGAGCTTGCAAATGCATGTTTGCATGGGTTGTTTACACCTATTTGCTTATTTAGCAGTCGTTCTGCTGCTTTGCCTCAGTATTGCTATTTGGCACTGTTCTTGATTGTTTGTCTTTGACATGCATCATCAGAGGTGTGTTTCTGTCCTCTAATGGAGTTATCTAGGATTGGTAGATTTCCATTTGCTCATTTGTGATGTTTCTTGCCTTACACTTGCACTGCTGACAAACTACTTGGATATGTGTCTATTTATCCAATTTGTATTGAGATCCAATTTATTACCCTACAACACACATCTGCATTTGTCATACACATCCAGGTATGACTGACACACAGTTTGCAACATATCATAATGTGATAGTGCATAAGTTGATATGTTTTTTCTGTATTTCACCATGGCTGGTATGCATTACCACCCTGTTTGACATGTAGCTGACCTGTCCTTACCGTTTTTTTTTCAACCTTTGCCTGTCATGTGATGTGATATTTGTTCTATGGATTTACCAGCTATGACAGCCTTCTCCTCTTCTTTCCCTATATTTACCCTTCCTTCTATTCTTAAAAAAAAAAATAAACAATAGGGCCTATTCCCACAAAAAAATGCCCATGCCCCTCTGACTTTCCCTCAGAGTTTTCTATTCAAACATACCTCTTGTGTTTATCTCTTCTTCACCCATACCCACATCTTCTTTTCTATCACCCACTTTCCTTGGATGTGTGCATTACCTGTGTTCCCCACACAAGTCCCACACCCATAATTAGCTAATGTTAGGTGTGGCAATGTGGCCATGATTACCCTTTTATTAGAAATTTTATAGATTCTGTCAGAATCCGTAAATGACAGATAGCATATTTTATTAGTACACAACTTATGGAGACATCCATAGTTGTTTCTAAGCTTGCTTGACAGATTGCTGAATAATTGCATTACGAATGGCATGCAGCTTGCAAGCAAGCAAGTATATTTTATTAGTAAATTAATTCTGGAGATATCCATAGTTGCCTCTAACTTTACTGGAGAGATTGCTGAAGACGGGTATTGCAAATGCCTTTAGTTTATATTGGAATAGTTAGCATTTTTATAATAACAGAGTTAAAGTTATATTCTGTTATTGTCCTTACTGGAGAGATTCTGTTATAGATATATACGTAAGACTGTTAGGATGCTTGAAATGTGATAAACTTTCAGTAACTTTGTTAATGTACATCACACTTTGACAACAATTTTTCATTACTTATGGATTACTTGCAGGTATGTTTAGTGCGCCATTGCTATTCAAATAATGCCGTGTGTGCCAAAGTATTCTGAGTTCAATGTGGCACATTAATATATTACACTACTATTTGCAACTTCAATACTAATACTGGTGTAGTGCATTGGATTCCATGATCTTTATGGACTCCAGCCCTTTATGTAATATATAAATAGTAAGTAGTTCAGTTTTTGATCCCTCAGCTTCCTTTGATGACCTCAATGTGAAATTCAAAGCGTCCTCATGGATTTTAGGGATACCATAGATTGCATGAGGTTCCCTCTGGGTTAATTCAAATGACTGTGAAGAATTTCTCCTGTATTAAAATAAGTGGACCTGACAGCTTATACAGTGTTTTTACATGTCTGTTATTTACAAAGCATGTCATTTGACACTATATTGAATATTATTTGACACTATATTGAATATTTCATTTTCTTATTCAGAAGTGCCCAGAATTAGTTAAGATCCTACCTTGTCAAATTCTGGCATAGCTTTTCAGTTTCCTAAAGCTGTTTTATCACAAAGTGTACAATATTCAAATGTTTGTAATTCTTCCTGTTTTGCTTATTTTCATATTTCTAGTAAACCTCTGAATGAAAAAAAATACTTTATGCATCGCCGCTTAGCTAGGGTTAAACTATTCCAGGCGCCATAAAATCTGCTCTTCAAATTTTCCCTTAGAACTAGCCAGTTTTTTAGTTTGAGCACTCAAATCTGTTTCTTTTAGGTCAGCACATGTTCAGAACTTGTTGTAAGCACTAAATAAGCAACAAATTACTACAGCACTCAACTTTCCTCACTTGTCTAGAAGAAAACAGTTTTTAGTGCTTAATAAATAAGCACCTATCCAGGCATGTCTAAGGGTCAGCTCCCGGTGTTTTCTCCTGTCTACCTGATGAATCTGGGCATCTTGGGGCAATGCAGCAATTGCCTCATATACACAGACAACTCTCTCCTCCTACCACCCAACACTACAACCTGTGAGAGATGCACTTACATAGCCAAACTGGAAGCAAAGCTCTCTTCACCCAAGGCTGGACTAGACAGTCAAGAGGAGAAGGTAAACACTTGCACCACACCACACTCATTTCATAGTCTCTCAAAACCTACACCACCAAAACACACACACATAGTAACACAAAACACACACCTACATTCGCGGAGACTCTCAATAAAAATCTGCTCAAGCAACAGAGACCTCCAAAGCAGAAAAGCAAGCAACCTCCAAACCCCAACACAACACAAATGACACATAGCCCACAAAATCAGTGTGCCACTTAACCACATCCCATAAGGCATAACAATGTACCCAACACTCTAGTCATAGGTGACTCTATAGTCAGGCACACTGATATTCCATTCACCAGGCTAAACAAGAATAAAGTTACTGTCAGCTGCCTGTCGTGTGCCAGGATCCGCCACATAATGCACGCACTCAGGTCACTCTACAACACGTACAAATATGACTCTGTCATTGTCCATGTTGGTGTGAATGACCTGAGATGTACCTCCCTGGACTACATGAAAAGAGACATGGAGGAGCTCTCCGATCTTGTAGCCCAGGCAAGTATGACCCTAGCCCTGAGTAGCATATCCTGCCATCACCCAGAAAGATACCACAGTACAAGGACAAAATAATTGACTTTAACAGTTGGTTAAGCTTCTGGTGTCATTCTAAGGGGATCCAGTATCTATCTGCTGGGATGACACGATCGACAGACCGCAATGCTTTGCCAGGGATGGCCTGCACCTGTTGCCCTTGGGATTCCAGATACTGGCTAAGGCTCTTGCCACCACAGTAACAGGTACAAGCAAGCAAAATCTGAGGGTAATGCTACTCAATGCTAGAAGTCTAAACCTCAAAATGCATTCACTCGAGGCACTCCTTAAAATGGAGAACATTGACATCTGTGCAGTGACAGAGACCTGGTTCAAGGGTCCAGAGAGCACCCCTGCATTACCAGGCTATAATTAATACGACACCTTTCAGCCACCTAACCTGGACCACAACACTAAAGGTGGAGGCATGTCCATATTCATTAAGGATATCCACACCTCCAGGCTAATTGCTCAGCATAATGCATCCGAGATTATCCAAGTGCAACTAACTCTGGGAAAGACCGCAATCCAAATTGTAACTTGCTACAGATCCCCCACCATGCCCCAGGAGTCCCACTCCTCATTTCTTAATACACTGGAAAATATTAGGGTACAACCCAACACCCTAATAATGGGCGATTTCAACTACACCACCATTAACTGGGAAAACTACTCATGTCCCAACTCTTTTGCTCAACGTTTTCTGGAATTCATAAATTCCAATGCCTTGGATCAACTTATCCACATCCCCACCAGGGGCAGCAATATCCTAGACCTGGTCATTACCAACATGGGCAACTGGTGTTCCACACCAGAGGTCAATTCCTCGTTGGTCAGATCCGACCACAAGCTAATCACCCTAGACATCCACATCCCTCCCCAACCAACATTAGGGAAACTACTGTAAAAAAATGTCTCCAAAGCCAACTTCACACTTCTTAAGACAGAAGTGGCAAACTTCACTACACCCATGCAGACGAACAATAGAGGTACGACTGCTGAATCCTACACAAATGCACTTTATAAGCACTTACACAAGTGCATGGATCGCGCTATCGCTAACAGAACCAAGATGCTATCCTCCAAAAAAAGGAAGCCAATCTGGTGGTCTCCTGACATAAACAAACTCTACAACAGAAGAAAGAAACTGGTGCAAAAAAGGGTAAAATCCCATGATTGGAGGAACTCCTTGGTCAGCCTCAGTAAGAAGCTGAGATCCCTCATAAAATCCCCCAAAGCTAGTTATGAAAACAAAATTGCCACTGATTCTAAAGACAACCATAAAGCATTCTATAGCTATGTCAAGAATCTCAATGGCAACACTCAGATCTGCTCTGAGTTACAGCACAATGGCACTAAATATACAGAACCAACTGATATTGCCAACATCCTGGCAGATAGGTTCAGTGCTAACTTTACCCCCCCCCCACCCCTTAAAGGGCCTATCTCTATACCAGAAGAATGCAAAGTTCCTGTAATCACAGCTGCACAGGTAAAAACCACACTCTCAAAAGCCAAGCATCCATGGGACCTGACAACATCCCATGCTGTGTTCTACATGAACTACAGAATGAACTGGCACCCCACCTAACCACCATATTCAGTCATAGCCTCACCTCAGGCTTTGTGCCCACTGAATGGCATACAGTGACAGTTATCCCACTCCGCAAAGGGGGAGCCACCATGGACCCTGGGAACTACCACCCCATTAGCCTAATGAGCCTGGTCTGAAAGGCCATGGAACATATCATTATGGAACTTAGAAACAAAGACATTTTTTATCTCCAAACTCTGGACATCACCCAGTTCGGGTTTGTAAAAGGCAGATCATGTCTCCTAAACCTGACTTCTTTGAAGCAGTCACCAAAGTCATAGACGAGGGTAAGGTGGTTCACACAGCCTATCTAGATCTCGCCAAGGCTTTTGACACCATCACCCACTTTGGAATTATAGATAAACTCAATAAACTATGTATAAATCCCTGTCACAAGATGAGTTGCCAACTGATTCACTGACAAAACCCACACTGTGAAAGTAGCAGACTCAAAATCCAACTTCAGGCCAGTGACAAGTGGAGTACCACAGGGTTCAGTCCTGGGTCCTCTCCTGTTTGGTATTTACTTTTCTGGAATACAGACTAACACAGAAGGTCTTTGGCTAACGAAGTTCGCAGATGACTGCAGACTAAGAGCCATAATCGAAATTCCTAATGATGTGGACATCCTACAAAAGGGCCTCACTGTGACAGATGCCTGGTGTCAAAGCCATGGCCGCAAGCTCAATGCCAAAAAGTGCATTGTTATCCCCTTTGGTAAAAGCTCTGTACCCATGAGCTACCACATAGGTGGCAGTCTACGTAACACCGAAAGTTTGATAAGAGATGTTGGAACACATGTGGACAGTAGTCTCTCCTTTGATAATCACATCGCCTCAGTAGTCAGGAAATCCTTCTATGTGGCACATCTCATCACAAAAGTTTTCTCATCCAGGAAAAAAGAGGTCATTGTTGCCCTCTACTCATCACTCATTAGACCTATTTAGAGTACAACACCCCTTTTAGTATGTACCTCACAAAACATCTACAACAACTGGAAAGGCCGCATAAATACCTCACAAGGAGGATTACCAGCCTCAAACAGATGTCCTACGCAGACTGTCTCAAAAAACTACAGCTTTACTCCATCACATATCACCTACTCGGAGGCAATCTCTGCCTAACATACAAAGCTATGTCAAACTCAGAGCTGTTGGACATGCTCCACTTGAAGAAATCCCAATCCTTCTGAGCTATATGTACTAGGGACCTAAACCTTGTCACCACAATAAACAGAACATGCTGGAGGGATAGATTCCTATCCCAGAAACTTCCCATACTCTGGAACAAACTACCTATCTATATCAAACAAAGCTCCTCATTAGCACTCATCAAGAAAAAATCTTGATGATTGGATGGAAAATAGGAAATTCACCCCTAAGATCCCTTCTGTGGCTCTGCTCGACATGGGCACTGGAAAATAATTTTCTTGGGTGGCGAAAGCCAGGGTACCTTTTTGGCTAGGCTTATATAGGCCCTAGGGCCAATAGCCTAGTACCTACCTATGAACCTATGTATAGTGTTGTGAATAATATAGGCTCGTAAGAATGAGATATTGTTCTATTATGATGTTTGTCAAAGCACACTGATTCCCATATAGCTTGGTCAAATACATTTCTTCCCACTGAAGTGTCTATTTATTTTTTTATTGTGACATTCTCTGATCTTCTACCATCATCATATAGTACTTTATTCCCTAATATTGCTATTTTTTAGTTGCTCTAAGAATGGCACAACTTAATTATGGTTACTTCAGTCTGGAATCCTAAACTGTTGTGCCTTTGTGTTTTATTACTTGTGTAGATTTTCATGTTAAATAATGTGTGTGATATTGTGTCATAA
The DNA here is from genome assembly GCF_019279795.1 of Protopterus annectens. Taxonomy (NCBI): domain Eukaryota; kingdom Metazoa; phylum Chordata; order Ceratodontiformes; family Protopteridae; genus Protopterus; species Protopterus annectens. The sequence continues at coordinate 1,832,976,101 of NC_056735.1, forward strand.
AATGTTTTGAATGCAAAAATTAATTTCCCACATATATATATATATATGGTGACATATTAGCATTATTTGTGTTTTCAGGATTTTGAGTTTCAGGATTATGATGTTTCAGGATATATATATATATATATATATATATATATATATATATATATATATATATATATATACCTATAGTGTATAGTGTAGAAATTCAGATGTGTGCATCTATTTCTGGAATTTAAATCTTTGATTGTTGCTATCCTTTATCATAGATTTTGTAAATTTCTTTTGAATTCTTTCAAGAATATCCAATTGTCCAACAGTGTGCATGCAAAATACATTATTATATTCTACATCTGGTCTAATATAAGAGTTATATAGATGACTAAATATTTTCTACCTGGGTCTTCCTTATTAAAGCAATAAAATGTGGTCTCCCAACACAAACAAACAGTGAAAAAAGAACGGAACCCCAAAATTATTCACAGTGTCACTGCAGAAGATAAAAAGGTGATATCTTAAGAAAAACAGATTTTATAAGTGCTTTCTTTTCATTCACAGTGAATAAGATACTTCGCATTCCTTATGATAGTTGCACTACTTTTACTATCAATGAGATACAACTATACAAATCTGGACAAGTGGCTGTAAATGGGATGAAGACATTTAAGAGTGAAAATGATAGCAGTGGAAGTGCAGAATTATTCACTATAATGTTTTTGTTTGCACTACATACATGTAGTATTACAGACTGACTAATAAATGACAAAGAAAAATAATTTACCAGACAGTGTTAACAAAGATATCTGGAAAGATGTGCCTATAACACTGAAATGACGTCATGTTTCAAATGCACCAGAGGAAAATGCGTTGCCACTTTCCTCTCTACTTATTACAGCAGCTTTCAACCACTAATGCCTAGGAACCGAGAAACTTAGAGAAGCAGTTTTAAGAGCATGATGGCGTTCTTTTGATCTGATGTTTAGTTTGAAGAATACAAAAGAGCATAGCTTCCCTTTAAAGGAAATGCTGGTACAGCCATGGAGTGGAGACATGCTTTCCATCTTTGTTATTGCTGAGCCATCTTAATGTTTGTGCACAAAGGTAAAGGCTGTATTTTATAAGTAAGTAGAAACACATTTATAAATTCAATTGTGTAGTATTAAACAAGCACTGACCAATGTAAAATCTTCTTTGTCTAGATTGTTATAGTACCATGTTTTGTGTTTATACATTTCACGAGTATTTATACAAAATAAAGCAGCTTGCATTGGACAGTGAAATGTCATCCTTCCTTTTTCATAGTTTACTGCTATCAAAGACAATAAACAATTGTCTCTCATTTTGTTTTTGCAGCTTAATTTTGCTTTGACAGATTAACTTAGATACAGGAATTTTTTAATGTTGCATTTCTTTGAGTGGCCCTGATTTTATATTTTCTAACTCTTACTGCCTTAGTTAACCCTTCTGTGATGTACTACTTTTGAGACTTACTGTGCTCTAATGTTGAAAGGTTACATGGATAATATACTGGTCAGAATTTAGTATGACCCAGATATAAATAACTTCGTGACTAGTACAATGCAATTATTTTTACTTATTGCACAAAATATTTTATCCAATTTTTGTCATTGATTAAACTCAGAACTGATTTTTTTATCATAAGCCACAGCAATATAAATATTTTATTAGAATTTTGCTGCTAAGAAATATTCCTGATACTCAAATATCTTAAAAATATATATCACTAACAGAGCAGATTAAATGTTGGTATCATGAATCACCACTGTAAGCTTCTCCATAAGACATCTATCGTTGAATAAAATGCATCTGTGATAAATGGCTGAAAGCTAGAGTGAAAGATAAACATATTCTCTGGTGGGAAAATAAAACTAATGATATGTCTATGCTGAAAACATAATTATTCACTTTTACAACATTTTGAAATGTAAATACTATTGTTTTTTTCATAAATGTTATTAAACTAAAAGTGGGGTTGGTGTAAAATATGCAAACCTCATCACTCTGTCCATGCCTTGGAGTTGGATGAGACTCCACCTCTATAGTTCCTGACCTAAGCATTAATTTCCTCAGCTACAGAAACAAGCATGTAGCATATATTGTGCAGAATCACAGTTTTATCTTTGCAGTTTCTCACTCACATTTGTTTTCATTTTATATTCTTCTGAAGCATTCCATTAAATTATGTGTGATTTTCAGAAAACATATTAAAAAATGTCATCATCATCATCATCATCATCCCCTTTTTCCCATTTACATTGGGTCGGGGTATCGTATTAACAGTCACCAACTCTCTTGATTCAGTGCCACTCTCCTGCCTTCTTCAACACTCATGCCTGATTGTTGCAGATCTTTTTTCACACAATCCATCTACCTCTTTGCTGGATGCCCTCACTTCCTCTTACCTTCTTCCTGTCTGTCCCAAATCTCCCTCACCAGATTGTCTTCTGCTTGTCTACACATGTGCCCATACCATCGTAATCTGTTCTCTTTGATCTTTTCTGCAATTGGAGCTACTTTGACTTCTGCTCTTATGTCCTCATTTCTTCACCTGTCCCACAGTGTGCATCCTACCACCTTTCTCAGGCACTTCATTTCCATCACCTCTAGCTTCTTCAACTGTTCTGCCTTTACTGCCCAGGTTTCTGTACCATACAGTAGTACTGGTCGCACCACTGTCTTGTACACCTTACTTTTCAGCTTCTTTGGTGTTCTTCTGTCATATACTACACCTGATACTCTATGCCAGTTGGCTGCAGCCCCTCTGATTCTAGCTTTGATCTCTTCATTCAGACTACCCTTCTCCTCAACCACCCCTCCCAGATACTTGAAGCTGTTTACCTGTTCCACTATCTTCCCATCTATCTCTATTCTCAGCTTCTTCTGATTTCCCCAATCTGCTGCCATTACCACTGTCTTATCTGTGCTTAGTTTCATCCCATGTGCCTTCAGATTTGCATTCCATTCTCCTATCCTTGGCTGAAGTTCTAGATCAGAGTCTGCCTGTACTGCCACATTGTCTGCATACAGCAGCTTTGTTGCTCTGTCTCCTCCAACCTGTTTGCTGATGTAGTCCATTACCAGTATGAACAGCAGTGGGCTCAGAGCTGAACCCTGGTGTACACCCACTCCCACTGGGAACCCCTCAGTGAGGCCAAACACTGTTCGTACTTGAGTCACTGGGTCCTTGTACATAGCCTGTACTAATTCTACCAATGTTTCTGGGACTTCAAACCACTGCAGTACTGCCCAGATCAGCTTTCTTGGGACCTTGTCATATGCTTTCTCCAAGTCTAGGAAACCCCAGCTTGACTCTCTCCTCTTCTCTAGTTTCTTCTCAAGTATCTGTCTCAATGCAAACATCGGGTCAATTGTGCTGCATCCTGATCTGAATCCGAACTGTTCATCTCCCATCTTACATTCTACTATTCTGCATATCCGTTTATCAATCACCCTCTCCAGAACTTTCATGCAATGTGGTAGGAGTTTGATGCCTCTGTACTGTCCACAGTTGTGGATGTCCCCTTTGTTCTTGTACACTGGCATGAGTATGCTTATTCTCCAGTCATCTGGAATACGCCTTTCTCTCCACATTGCAATTAGTACCCTCAGGAGCCATTTCTCCCCTAGCTCACCCAGCATCTTTATCATATCTGCTGTGACCTCATCTGAGCCTGCTGCTTTCCCTGACTTCATTTTCCTTAGTGCTGCTCTTACTTCTTCTAAGCTGTGCTCCTCTTCTACTCTCATTGTAGGCTGTTTCTGGGGCAGTACCGCTTCTGTGGGGTTTTCTTCATTCAGAAGCTGCTGGAAATATTCCTTCCATCTGCCTTTGATGTCCTGTGGGCTGGTAAGCAGGTTGTTGCTGGAATCCCTTATGAAGGGTGTCTGACTATCTTCTTTATCTTTCTGTCTTTGCCTTGCAACCTGGTATGTCAGTTGTTGTGGAATTCTCCTTTACTGAGTGATTAATTTAATTAATGTATAATGGTCAGTATAAAATATCTGATTTAATATCCAGTTTCAGTATTTGAATTCGGTCATCCCTTTGGTCTAGGTGAATAAAAATATTAGAAAGGTTACCAAAATATGATATTGCAATACAATTGCAAATCATATTTTGAAGAGTATTGTACAAACTATGGCCAAGATTCCGAAACAAATAACACATTTTGTGAAATTACATGGTATGTGGTGACATGCAGTCTGGGGCTGATTCAGGGACACAGGTAGCATTGTCAATCAAGCAGGTAAAACAGTATGGCTGATGTCTTTTGCAAATGACCATATGATGATATGGTAATGACTGACAATATGGTAAGGAGACCGAGAGTAAATCTAAATGAGGGTAAATTATGTGGTGGAGTGACTCAGGAATGTATAAAATTGCAGAATGAGCTGCATTTGGCAGAATATTTATAAACTGTCATTTCTTATTGAACAGGGAGAGACTATACAAAGATGCCAGGAGCAGCACCTGCATTAGCTGAATGGCACATGTTAGGAGAAATTCTTGCAGCTAGTGTCCATGAAAATGTGTACCATCACCGTCTGTGTCACAGATGAATCTGACCACACCTGACTTATCATCACTTGCATGACAAGGGCATAGTCAAATGCTATCATGTGGACAGAGGCACCATACGGGAGCTTGTAGATGTATACCATCCTCACATGGAATCCCCTGGGATGCATGAAATATTGATTCCTGTGGACACTAAAGTATGTTTCGCATTGACTATCCTTGCTACAAGTTCTTCTGGTAGCTATCAGGGGACATAGTAGGTGGATTGCAGGCATCCACCTCACAAATGCTGCACACGTTTCCTGATGTTGTGCTGCAGCATGTGTAGGAGCACATGTAGTTCCCACAGACTACAAAAGAGGGAAACTCCTTTACGAGGGTGTCTACAAAAAAAAAATTTTCTGAGGTTCTAGGGACCAAAGACTACAAACACAATGCCATCAAGGCCACATCTGGTCCATATGCGCACTAGTATGTTAACTGAATTTTTACTCCAGCAACTGCTAGGTAGTGTGTACAACACTGTCGATCATGCATTTGAATTGTTGAAGGTACATTTCCTTTTCTTAGATTCCTCTGATTGTACACTGTGGTATGCTTTAGAGACCTCTGGTAAAATTCTTTCTGTCTGTGCTGCATAACATAGTGGCATGTAGACAGCTACTGCAGGGGGTTGTCATTGGAGAACAAGACAGACTGGAGCCAGCTGAGACAAGCAGAAGGTTGAGGAGTAGTTGAAAGAACCAGCCAATGGGAAAACCATGTGAGGTACAGATGGGAACAATATGCTGTATGCAGCACTGTCAAAGAAGTGGCATTTGGTCCAAATATACAGGGAATATAGACACAACAAAGACTGAAAGTGATGCATGCAATGCTACACCCAGATTGTGCTGCACAGCTCATTGTTTGCTGATGCCGTGCATCAGAACTTAGCTGCCTTTGTAACACAGCAGTGAGGGCAGGGTGTAGCTATCATCATTTTAACAGGAGTGAAGGGGAACAGTGACGAGGATCAACAATGGACACATTAGTATAAATGAGCGACTAAGAATGTGGAGGGGATTGAATGACATGGTTGAGTGGTTAGGAGAGCTGTGCACACTTTTTAAGGAGAAGATGATGTTTCCTGGTGTATGGGTGTCCAGATATACTTGACACACATTCAGTATATGTAACATAGGACACAGGTCCTGCAGATGTTGTTGCACTGTGCCTACATAGCTGTGATAAGTGCTGTGACCTCACAAGGAAATGATACAGACTGGAAAATTCCTGACCATAGATACATTCTCCTCTGTGGAATGTCATTGGTATTAACATCCATCCACTACCAAGGAAGCAGGTGACATGCAGGACCATTACCACCTGGCTATGTCATTTGCATGACTGCCATTTATGTTACATCTACAAGTGGCCACAATGGGTAGCAGCAGGAAAACCACTCATTGATTGATTGTCTGGAGGAGGTAGCAGTATGTGGACTTGACTTATCTGCCTTTTAGAGTGTGCCCACAGTGGAGGCAGATGAATAGAAGCCATAGAAATTACTTCAGTCCTGGCTTATGAAGAGGGATGGCACCATGGAGACCTTGTAGGCATCCAGGTGCTTGGAAATGCAAGTCATTTGATCCAGGAACTGTATGTCCTCATGTAGGTCAGGCTGCACAATACATCTGCCATCTCTACCTCTGCAGTGGTGTCATCCTCTTGTGCCTGGATGGCTGTCCGAAACATCCTTTATGTAATGCCAATTGTAACACCCAATTTGAGGAATGAGCAGTAGCAAGCACTGCTCACTGCTGCTACACAAACATGAGAAGCTGGAGCTCTATAGGAGTGCTGTTGAACAAGACATGCCTTTCTATGGGCACTGGAATAGTGGGGATGGGTTTCACAGACAATAGAGTTGTGTCAGTTAATGCAGACAGGAGCATATCTTTCACAGTTACTGTTACTGTCAGTTAGATTGTTCCATCAGGCTGAGATAGGGTTAGTCTGACATACTTACCAAGGTTTAATGTAGCAATGTCATTAAACATGCCCTCTTTCAAGTGAGATATCCCCCTGACTGTAGCACCAGTGAAGGCAGACAGAAAAAACTCCCATGTGAAATGCCACTAATATGTGAAAATCTAATTTACAAATCCTGCAACAACAGTACTGCAACAACAGTACAGATAACAGTGTATGCAGAGAATGTAAGCAAATACATTGTACACCTTCATGCCAACATCTCACATGTGCCTCTAAAGGAAATATGAAGGTCTTCAACATCTGTGAGCTCATGGAATTGACCTGTCCCAAAAATATGTCATTAACTAAAGGAAATACCAACCTAGTGGATCCCTAATAGAGACATGGAATGGTATGACCAGTTCAGCTCTCACATTCAAGCCTCCACCAGGTATCAGCATCCATTCATTCTCCCCAGACAGGGACAGCTGGAACCTCCTCCATGTCATTCAAGAAGAAACAAACTGCAAATATGATGGTGCGGGTCCTTTATTAATACACGCCATAGTACAGAAACAAGGTCATTAAATCAGTTTAAATTCTAACTACATGCAGGAATTAGAAGTTATGTACTCACCATAACGCCCCTCAATATATATCCAACAAAGGATATCTAACAACTAGTAGATCTGAAGAAGGTCAGGGGAAACAGGGGAAACAATGAACTACCTACTCAGATGGAACATTATGGTGAGTACATAACTTCTAAATCTGAAGTAGGATGTTCATTTGTCAGCAACCTGTGGGACAGAGTCCCCAGCTACCTGCACTTGGGTGGCCATCATGGAAGGATAAAGGATGCTCTCCTCTAGAAAGCACGCCTAGCTTGTAGTGGTTTTAAAAAGGTATGAGATGAAGCCCAAGTGGCTGCAGAACAAATATCATCCAATGGGACTCTAGACTGAAGGGGCCAGAGAGAGGAAATGGGGTCTACCCGAGGCTTGATACCAGTAGAATACATTAATGAACAGCTGGTTGGATTGTCTATGGTCAGCTGTCCTAGAGTATAAAAAGCGAGCTGCCTATGAACATCTAATGTATGGATTGATTTGTGTTGGTTTCTGATGCTATCTTGGGAAGAAAGGAGGGATTGATCCTGAGGTACACTCTATCTGGGTGAAAGAACAGGTAAGGAGGCTTCACAGAGAGAGCCTGAAGCTTTTGCTGAAGTGATGGCTACAAGGAATGCTGTTTTCCATGACAAGAATTTGAGATCAACTGAAGCAGCGGGTTCAAAGGGTGGAGCAGTCAAGGCTTGAAGAACTAATGTTAGATCCCATCATGTCCCACATGGTAATGTGATATGGCTGCCAATTGCACTTTGACAGTTGAACAACATGGATGGAAGATGCATTTACTGTGGTACACTTTCCTGGTGGAGGGCTTGGATGGCTTTGACTGGTGAAGAGATAGAGTCCTAACTAGGAGTGGAACTGGAGCAACCAAGCTGTCAGTTTCAGATTGTCCAGGTTTGGAGTTGGTAAGTTCAACGGATGGGAGATGAGATCCGGAATGGGATCTAGAATCCAAGGGTGATTCACAAGGTGAGACCACAGGTAAGGGAACCAAATTTGCCAAGGCCAGAATGGGGCAATGAGAATCATCTTGCTCCCCAACCGTGAGGCTTTCTGTAAGAGTTGTATCATTAGTGGTAGAGGAGGATAGGCATAGAGTAGACCGGGTGGCCATGCACCAGTTGGAGTTTGTGTTTGACGGAGATGCAAAAGATCGCAGCAGGGTCGCCCCCATGTTTGAATATCTGCTTCGCTACTAGAGGATTGAGAGACCACGGTAAGAAGGATGTGGCTGAGCTTGTCTGCTAGGATGTTGGTCCTCCCGGATGTGCGCATAGAGGGTAAGATCTGGTTCCCTGTTTGTTGATATACCAGACCACCGACATGTTGTCCGACTGAATTGCAATCATTCCTGTCTCATCTCCAGAACGTTGATATGCAGGGACTGTCCTGCCTGAATAATGCCCCACCCGGGAAGCGTCCATGGTCACCATGGCATGGAAGTTCGAGGCTTAGCCTTGCTGATAGCAATGGGATGGTGGAGAGGAAGGGATAGAAAGGACCATTGCAATAGCAGAGTCCATTGCAGTACCCGCATGTTCAAGTCGCCATGGAGCCTAGTGCCCTCAGGACCAATTCTGCTGGTGAAGCCTCTGAATGGAGGATAGCCGCATATTGAAGTTGTAAGTTCCGGATTCTCTCAGAAGTTAATCTCTGGTGTCTATTCTGGCATCTATGAATTCTATGACCTGCGTTGGAGCCAGTAGAGATTTGCCGACGTTGATAGTAATGCCTAGCTGTGGGGCTAGATGGAGAAAGAAGTCTCTGGCTGAGCAAACTAGATGCTTTGTTGATGCGGTCAGGAGCCAGTCGTCCAGGTACGGAAAGACCTGTATTCCCTGGAGTCTCAGGTGGGCTGCAATCACTGCTAATACCTTGGTGAACACCCTGGGGCTGTGGTGAGGCCAAAGGAAGGACCCTGAACTGGTAGTGACTGGCCCCAGGAACCTCCTGGATCATTTGTCCATTAAAATGTGGTAGAGGTCTATAGAGCACATCCAATTGTTTTCCCTCAAAAGGGGGAGGATAGATTGAAGAGTGACCATCCGGAATTTTTCCTTGGTTACTGACAGGTTCAAGCGGGAAAGGTCTAGGATAGGTCTCAAGTCCCCCGTCTTTTTTGGCACCAAAAAGAACCTGGAGTAGAACCCTAATCTGAGCTGGTCTTGGGGGATGGGCTGGATGGTTTCTTAGCAGCTGCTGAATTTCCTGATCGGGTGGTACATCGGGGAGGTTCTTGGATTTGGGGACATGGAGTATTGGTATTTTGTACCCTCTGGATATGATGTGAAGCACCCAGCGGTCTGTTGTAATGGACTTCCATGCCACTAGGTGTTTTGAAAAACGCCCCCGACTGCCTCCAGAGTGGCGCAGCCGGGCAACCCCTCAGGGCTGCTGCGCTCAGAGAAAGGTTCTCTGCTCCCAAAGTTTCTTGGAGCCCCTCTGCCCCTGGGGCGGCGTCCTCCCTGTCCACCTCTGCCACGGTAGGACTGGTTGTCCGGAGCTGGTTGGGAATGTTGTGATTTTCGGAACCACATCTTCTTCTGACCCTTTTGGTTCCTTGAAAAGGACCGCTGGGGAGCAGAGAAGCGGACTCCGACGGCAGACAACGTCTTCCCGTCCTTCTCGCTCTGGACAAGTGTCTCGAACTGTTTTGCCAAATAGGGCAGAACCATCAGGATGCTTTAAAGGGCTCCATAAAATCGTGAATGACGAGCCAGGCCTGACGTCTCATGACTAGGCCTGCTCCGCTAGCCCTAGTGGCTCCCTCTGTGGCGTGGGACAATAGCCGCATAGAGGTGTTTGAAATCGATCTCAGAGTGGCCATTCAGGTGGAGTACAATTGTTTGTCATCCTCCGACATGGACTCAGGGGGGGGGATGCAGCATATTCTTTGATAAGATCCCACTGCGTCCTGATGACATGTGCCATATAGTTCAGAGACCTTACCGAGAAGGTCGCTGAACTAAAGACTTGCTTCCCTAAGCGGTCCATCAAACAGGACTCTTTGCTCGGTGGATGGACTGAGGGGCTCTCCTGAGCCAGTTCCCTCTTTGTGGCTGCCGCCGTCAACATGGCATCTTACTCCAATGTGATTGGTCTGAGGGGGGGGGGGGCTAAGAATCCTATCCGGGCATTTCGGTATTGGCTCCACGGTGTCCGGATCCTTCCACGCCCTGGTGGTAATGAGGTCCACTAGGGGGTCGGCTGGAGGGGACACCCAAGAGGTAGATGGGCCTGCCTCGAATGCCTCCAGAAACACGGACTCATCAGAGGAAGACTTGGGGGCAGACCACCCACCTCTGATTCTCAGCATCTCCATGATGTCTCCAAAGGAGACATCCTCAGGGGCACCTTGGGAGCCCCTTCCTCCAAGTCCGTGTCCTCCTTTAAGGACTCAGGGATTCCACATGCCTCCTTTGCACTTATGCTTGGAGCTTGGGACTGTCTGAGGAGGCCTCGCCAGCAACATCTTGTTCCAATGGAACCATCTGTGACATCGAAGCAGGCTGTCCCTTTGGCCGGGTGATGGAAGCCTGGCCCAGCAGAGAGGGAGTGCTGGTAGGAGCCGATGCAAGGACCGGGGGTCCGGATGCTCTCAACAGAGCCCTCTCCACAACATTGAAGGCTGAGGGAGAGCCACTCTCTAATGGATCCGAAAGTCGGCTCCCACTCGGATCCGATGAAGGGATCGGAGCCGGCGCCGAGACCGTCAGATCCGAGGGACCAGTGTGCTCCGACCTGGATGGAGCCGAAGGCACACTGAATTCCCCGGATCCGAAGCTCGGACCACGGCTCCGAGATGTCGGATCCGACAGGCTTGAGGGCAGGGTCAGATCCGAAGTACCAAGTACTGTCGGTGCCGACCCACCCCCGGCTCCAACGCTGCACGGCTCAACGCCAACCTGGATGAGAAGGAGCAATTGGGTGGAAAAGGGTGTCGAGCCCCTGAGGGGAAAGCACTCCCATCTGCAGCTGGGCCTGGATGAATCTTCGCATCATCCGGTCCAAGTGTCTGCGTCGGATAAACTGAAAGTAGATCTCGAAGAGGCCACCGAGGCAGGCCTGGAATGCCGCCTCGATGACCTCGACGGAGATCAGGTCTCCTCCTCCTCAGGCCCCAGGGAGAAACAAGGGGATCGGAGCCGAGGAGGAGACCTAGAAGCAGTGGAGGGAGAAGGAGGTCTCGGCCCGCTGCTTGTGGTGCTTCTCCCTCCATTTCTCCCTCCTAGCCTCCCTGTCCTCCGACACTTTAGCGGGAGTTTGAGTCCCGGAAGGGAGGCAGGGGGGTAGGAGTGGCAGCGACCACAGGCTGTGGTGGAGCCACGCGAGTCCAGGGGTAAAAGTCCCGCCAGGACCAGCTTTCAGTACCCTGGGGTTGAACGCTGCACAGATGGTACAGCCCGAGGTAAGGTGTTCAACCCAAATATGGCTTTTGGGGCCTCAGCCATTCTTTTTTTGAAAAAAGGAAAAACTACACACACACACACAGGCCCCAAAAGAAACGCAACACTCACTCACACACTAATGACCAGTGAAGGGTGGGTAACTAATTAAAGATCAAAAAATAAGGAGCCTAACACTTACACACTTTTAATTGATTAAATTTAACTAAAGAAGAAATTTCTGACAAAAAGTACAGATAGAAATAGTAAACTTTTTTTTCACTTAGCTGACGAGCTCAAAAGGATCCAGCCATCCACAAGCGCGGAAAACTAGATCTGAGGTCATGGAGGGTTAGCAGGGGAATATGGGTGAAGGGAGGAGCTAGGAGCTCAGATCCATTAGCTTGAAACAAGTTGCCGGCTCGGATCTGATATCGGATCCGTGACCCACATGTTACTGACAAATGAACATCCTACTTCAGATTAAATATTTGCAGCATCATCTGTATCTCTCCCATGCACTAGTAGCAGTCACAAAAGGTGCTATCCCTGCCATACTCCAGTATCACATCCACTTAGTGATTCAGTAGAGCAGCATAGAGATGGACTGTGTTCTCACATGCTCTCTGTCATTCACTTGCACTGATCTGTGCTCAACAAAACACAACTAGCATGTGCCATACATACTCACTTAAAGCCTGTATCAGTCACCAGGCATGCCTCCACCAGACTCCATTCCCTACATCATGTACCATAACTGAACAACTCTTTCACTCTTTCAGAGCATATGCATTCCAGCACATCCATCCTTGTCTGAGCTGTTTAACAGGGGACATAGTCCACCTTGCAATGCACCTCAGCTATACATCCTTTGGGATAATGATGCCATGCACCAGTTTCCTGTCTTCTCTCATTCATCATTTCAGTCCTCCCTATGCCTCCTATCCCTATCAAGAATTTAGTCTGGAGCAACTCCCAAACAATAAAAAATCATACACATATACAGCCACCCTGCTAATCTGCCAGTATCCTGCACAAATATATATCTACTGCAGCAGCTTTTTTACTCTATGGAATAAGGTAATTTTTTTTTGCTGAGTTCCATCTCAACCCTTCCTCTGTTCACGTCCCCCTGTCAGCAAGCTGCTGTATAGCAACACCCCTCAAGAAGAAATTTTAGACATATCCAGTCACCCTCTCCATCTGCCAGTGTCATGTGTACCACTGCTTCAACAGATGTAGAACAATTTTCACTCTGTACACCAATGTCACTATTTCCTTCAAGGTTCCACTCACTATACTATTCATTTTGACTAATGAAAAAGAAAAAAAAAAAAAAAATTAACGATTTTTTTCTTATACATACATTATATTTGGTTTGCTATGTTGAAATTATTGTTGCCTAATTAGTTGCTTTGTTTGTAAAACTTGTATTACTATTGTTTATGTCTGTTTTTTACTTGTAATCTTACCCTTGGAGCTTTTCTCCCCGGGCCTCTACTGAAAATGGACATATATCCAGCTAGACTAGCCCGGTCAACAAATGTAAAATAAATAAAAATAAAAAAAAAATACTAGAGAAAATTGATTGCAGGATGACCACTGCAATGGCAGTGGCTGTTTATATCACATTATTTCAAGGCTTGTAGCAAAGCAATGATGCTAATGAGGGCTTTTTGGCTAAATGTCTCTGAATCATATATTTAGCACAATGTATATCAGTCTTAGACCGAGCTATGGGGCTCATACCTACCTGTACAAACTCAGACTGCAAAGTTGTCTGCACATACATGGGTAAGTTTGTGACCTTGATGGGGCTACAGACGTCTTTTAAACTGTCTTGTAACGCTTAGGTGTGCCATGTCACCACAATGCTATGATTGCTGGTATGTTACTGTATATTACAGTGGTATGTACAGGATCAATACCTTGTTAGATGTTAGTGAAGAAGATGCAGTTCACATCACAACTAATTTAATGACCTTGTTCTTGTACTATGAAGTGGATTAAAAAAGGATTTGCACCATCTTATTTACAGTTTGCTTCTAACTGAATGTGCTGAGCCTTTTGGTGTTAGCCTGTTTGTTTTGGGCTCGTACATGTTCGTTGGTTTGGATTCTTGGCCCAAACAACCTTTTGGACATGAGCGTTAGGGTACATCCCACTGCCCCACAGCCTGCACATCATGTAGTTTCTGCAATGTGTATTTCGACATGAATATGCTACCATTTTCTTTTTGCTATCGACTTATGAAGTACCACGGCTTCTGGAAGATCTAACTTTAGAAAGGGCTGCTGAGTGCTGCAGAAGGGACACAAAATTATTTCACCACCTCCTGTACTGGCACCACAGTAAGCAGCTGCAGGGGAAACTCCTGTTAGGGCCTCTTTGTACAAGGTGGATACTTGGCACTGCCTTGTCAGGGTGGTGAGTGGTGCCACAGATATCAAGTGCTGGCATTGTTACACTGATGAAGATGTGGCACACTTATCTTATCCACTTATGGGAAGAGGGCTTTAAGGAGAGAGAGAGAGAGAGAGACAGACAGACAGAATTCTACAGTAAGTATGAGTAACTGCTAATTTCTTATACATAGGCAGCCATGCCTGTACAGATGTATGCAGTTAATAGTGTTCATAGACATTTTGCTTTCTTTTTGTTTGTTTTCAACAACTGCTGATATTGAGGAAAATAGGCTAATAAGCCAGATGTGCCAAGCACAGCTGTACAGGTGTCAAGATGCATATGCACTATTGGTGTTATGCCTGCATATCTTTAGCCACCTGCTTCATTGTCGATGTCTGCAGTTTTTCTAATTACTTTCACCATTGCTTATAGCTTTACTATGTTACATGCGTCATATTTCTTGCACCTGTAAGCAGACATGTTTTACTATCCCTCCTACCATCAAGTATTGCCAACAATGTCATGGTACTGTAGACAAGGTTAACAGTGGATGTGCCACCACAATTTAGGATGTCATCCTTTGATTCAGACCCAAGCAGTTGGCACCATGCCTCTTTCCATCTATCACACCATTAAGCACAAAATACATGCATCAGTCTGCTATGGCTTACTGTTACATTGGTCATTCAACCACCAGTGACTGTGCTGGTTATACCTCACATATCATGCACATACAACTGCCAGGCTGTCAGGCACTGGTTCACTGCAGTAGCTATATCTCATGGTGTGAAATTACCATTGTATTTATGTGCCCTGTGTGTACTTACTGGTGCCATGCAAGTCAACATTCTGTAGCCTGTGAATGACACCTGCTGCTAAGCTCTTCCAGGCTAAGCACTCCATGTTCAGGGGATTATATTTGCCCAGACTTGCACTCACACTGTTTGCACTCATGGATTGTGCCACTGTTCAACACACTGGTGACTAGTCAGGTGGCATGTAATTTGCCCCTTGTGGCATGCATAGCTCTGTAGTATATTTGTTTTAGGCCTCTGTATTACTATTGGTTTGCCATTGTATACTTGACTGCACTTTACTCCAACAGAGCCTGTAGTGCCAAGAAGTGTAGCATACTGTACAGATAATTGCTGTTGCTTTTATTTTTTCTTTAGTACTATCTTCTTCTTGTCCTTCTTTTTTTTTTTTTTGTTTATCATTTTATTTATTAGCATTTACATTCATATTTTATGTACTGGTGTCCACGGCAGTGGATGAGGTGTGGCAGCTGCCACACATTGTGCACCTCCCCTCACCATCATCTACTGGATGCTCAGCAGGCCCTAGGCCTGCTTCTCTGTGGAGTGATGAGGTCATTTTATGGGAGTCATCCAGCAGGAGGTGAAAGACTTGGTAACAAATGTGGTGGGTTGGCAGCTGGACACCTGCATTTGCAGACTGGAGCAAATCTTCATAAATTTTCAGAGTCACAAATCTTCCTGACTTTGACCAGTGGGTCAGTAGTGGTTGTGCCCAGATATGAGGGTTGTCACAGCAGGTGCTTACTTCAGGTTAGGTGTGGCATTGTGCAGCTTGGCAGTCAGCTGTCACCCCATCATATTTCTCATCACTGTGGTTTGTGTCCTTGCTTTTTACTTCCTTTCCCAGCTTGTAGTCCAGTCCTCTCATCGTCTGCTGTCCTCCCTCTGTCTGTCAATGCCTTCACACTATAGTCCTTCCAATTTGTGTCAGCACCTCCTTTGTCATTCTTTGTCATTTGTGTTAGTTTGTCTGCCCCTGCTGATATACTTATATACCTTCATTCCTAGATACCTCTTCTCCATTCTGCCCTTCCCCTCTATCCTTCTTGAAAATATATTAAAAAGGGCACCTGTCCTACAAAGCAAGTATATTCTTGCTCCCCCATGCTACTCTTTATTTTCCTTTAGCCTTCTGTATGTTTGTCTGTTTGATTTGCCCTTGTCTATCTGTCCTATACATCAATTTCCTTCCCATTTATAATATAAGTATAATACAGTAGAGACTTTGCTGTGTAGTCCTCAACTGGGCTGTCAGCTGTGTTCATAGCTGCATGTCTTTGAGAATGTGAGTGTGCATCCTCATGAGCATGCTCCATGCACATTACTTCGCCTATAAGGTCATGTGCCCCCATTATGCTTCTGTCCTGGTCATTTCTTGACCTGCTCTCTTCTCTCAGGTGAATTGATTACTTATTCAGACCCTGTTACACAATGTCACCGTTATTTGTGATCAGGCTTCACTGTGTCACTTTAACTGTGCTATTTTGTCCTTACACATCAGCATTAGCAATTTTATGAATTCAAGATTTCTAGCTAAGAGTAATTTTCCCACTAGGTCTCCCAAAACAGTGACTGCCCCAAAGGTCAAATGCAAAAAGAAAAGCCGAATGGTTGGTGGCTTCAGAATTTCCCCTGAAATAAGAATACAGCATTATTTTATATCCATACAAAATCCTGGATTGATAGACGGCTACAAGGTTACAAATATTGTTCTTTAATAATGTCCATAGCTCAAGAACACAGAGAATATATCAGCCTTGTAGCGATAGTATGGAATCTTGTGGCTAAGCTACAAATGGTCCACCAGATCAATGGCCTGGTATTAATTCATGAAACTATAGTCTTGGGGTTATAAACAAGTAGCAGAATAATAAAATATAAGAGCCAAGAGTTCAAGACAAATATATAAAATAGTAAATAATATTTTTCCCATAGGCACCCATCTGCTGCTATATTTGGACATATGTATAAATGGGTCTATATTAAAAGACCAAAGAGGTGTTTCAGCGAACACCTCTTGGTCAACACATAATGAGCAAATGCACTAAAGCGCAAATGCTCAAAACAGCAATTTCTTTCCCTGGGAAAGAAATTGCTTGGCCATCCACGTGTGTTTGCCCCTTTCCTCACTGTAGTGCGATCACGGAGTTGATATATTTATTTAGGGGGTGTGTGGGGGGCACATGTTTTAAAGTGTGTGTGTGTGTGTGTGTGTGTGTGTGTGTGTGTGTGTGTGTGTGTGTGTGTGTGTGTGTGTGTTTGTACTAGCGATTTCTTTCCCAGGGATAGAAACTGCTGTTTTAAGCATTTGCGCTTTAGTGCATTCGCTCATTACATGTCGACCAAGAGGTGTTCGCTGAAACACCTCTTCGGTCTTTTA
The DNA here is from genome assembly GCF_019279795.1 of Protopterus annectens. Taxonomy (NCBI): domain Eukaryota; kingdom Metazoa; phylum Chordata; order Ceratodontiformes; family Protopteridae; genus Protopterus; species Protopterus annectens. Next base: position 1,832,993,206 of record NC_056735.1, read on the forward strand.
ATATAGGCCCGTATAAATATATGAAGCCTTATTGCTAAAATGTGCATGTCAACAAGACAATCGAAGTTCCATTTGGTCAGTATTGAAAAAACAGACATAAAGGTTTGCAATTTCTATAAATCTCATCTAAAGAATGGTCAATAAGACAGGAATGAATAAAAAATGAACAGATGAAGCTCTTGAACCTGTACATAAAGGCTAAATAATGCTTATAAGAAGATATATTTTAGTTACAGATGTCTGTTCAAACTATGTAGTCTGCCCTAGTCTGCAAAAATGTTGAGAAGTCAGCCCGATGATGGGTCAAAATGTAGGAAAGCATTAGCTAAATAAACATAACACTTTTTATGTATACAAAATGTGTAGAAAACATTAGCATTAGAATGTAAGATTAAATTTGCTATGCTTTTCTACGTGGGAACAATATAGGTTAAGATTTTCCCTTTTCAGATTGATGAAAGCTATCATAACAGCCTATCAAGGTTAACAACAACTCCAAGTAGTCTGTGAGACTTGAAAGCTAGATACTAATATTAAACGGAGAGAATGAGCACTTTCTGTACTTACACTTGACAGACTGAATAGGCGTTTTCAGACATAGCAGAAACTGAAATTGTTTCACATTTCTCCAGTCATTCCATAAAGAACTATAGACAAAAGAGAAGTCTCTGGGTCATATGTTTATCCACTTTTTTCTGTTGTATGGAAGGCTTTCTACATGGTCCACCTCACAAGTAAGGGTATTTCATCCAGGAACAAGGAGATCATAGCATCCCTGTTCTCCTCCCTTATCAGACCCATTACCAAGTACAATGTCCCCTTCAGCATGTACCTTGCCAAGCACATGTAGCAGCTGGAGAGACCACAGAGATTCCTGACCAGGAAAATCCAGGGTCTCAAACACCTATCCTATACAAATAGGCTAAAAGCCCTGCCCCTCTACTCAGTCTCGTACAGACTGCTCAGCGGTGGCAAGTGTCTGGCAAACAAGGGCATTTCAAACCCAGCCTTGATGGAGTTGCTGCATATCCATAAGTCAAACTCCACTCATGCAACCCACACGCAAGGTCTCAATCTAGTCTGTGACATTAATAGAACTTGTTAGTGGGATAGATTTGTGTCCGAAAGACTTCCCCTTCTGTGGAATAGACTCCTTCTCCATGTCAAGCAGAGTACCTCACTAGCCCTCTTTAAGAGGAGGATGACAGGATGGGAAACAGAAAATACACCCCTGGGATCCCAACTGTGTCCCTGCTGGACAGGGCAAAACAGGTGCTGACATTGTGGGAACATGGGTGAAATTTTTGGTTAGGCTTATAAGGGCCTATGGGCCAGTAGCCTAGCATCATCCTATGAACCTATGAACCTTTGAGCAAGTGAGCTGATAGAAAATGATAGAAAGTAATGGGTTGACAAATGCAGTAGACAAGGTATCAGCTTTATCAAATGAGTTAGTGATATCTATAATTCAGCAAAATAAAAACTCATAGGACAGCAGGATGAGTGCTTTAGAAATATATCATTATATATCCACATATAAAGCCATAATAAAACAATAACATGCAGAAATGCAAAGCTTTTACACAAAGTGCTTTTTTCATTAATTAGATCTGTAAAGAGCTATAGAACTATATTTAAAAGGAGACCTTAAAGGTCTACTTGAAATCAACAAATACAGACTTTGCTAGCATAACACACTGAACAGATTGCACAAGCAAAATAGCGCTATAATTAGCTGATGCTGTGGCTGTGGGATCAAAAAACATGTAGGTTGCATATGATTTGGATATATAGCTAACTTAAACAGCTGTGGTAAAAGTTTATTTATAAAAGGGAAAGGATATAACAGATTAAACAACTCCAAAGACACACAACAAATCCCAGTAGAATTTGGAGGCAAACCAGAAACTAATAAAATCCAAACCATGACAATTTCTGCTTAGCAACACATCAAAACAGTTGAGAAGAGCCAGCGTATACACTTGTTACTGCGTTTTCTTGTCTTATGATCATATAATGTCTCATTTGATTTTACTATTTTTAGAATACATTGCTCTGAAATGTTTTCCTGTTTAGTTTGCTATATAAAATTCAAACCATCATACTTTGTCCTCACAAGGTAAAACAGTGCACTAGCAATTAATGCTTAGTACAAATATGAAGCTCATTGACTGCTTTCATCCAAAAATATAGGACTTCTTCAGAAATAAACATCTTGTAACAGCCATCATTTTAAATTCTGTGTTATCATGTGATATTAATTCAAGTAGTGTGATGTAATACAGACATTCTTAAAGACACAAATGAACAATTGAATAAAACCTACTTCAACATGTAAAATAATGTTATATGCAATAAAAATAAATAATTTTATTTCCTATGTTTAAAAAGTAACAGTGAAAGAACTATATAGTTGCTATAGTTTGGCTGCCCTCATGTTTAAAACAGAACCCAAGGCTATACTATTATTTAAACCTGGGTAACATGTTGAGCTCAGCCTAATCTGCTAGAGCAAATCATAATATGCAAGAGTGTTCTCCCACCAACCACTTCCAAAATGTTCAGACACTTTGTCCACCATAAAAACAAACAAAAAAAAAAAAAACTTCTACACATATTAGAATTCTATTATTTTGATCACCATTAGACATGCTGTACAAATGTTCATATGTCCTCTTATGGATCTACTTTTCAATCCCAAATTACCACAATGCAGAATCTCATAATATCAAGACCACAATAATGAAAATGTATTACTGCAAAAGTTTAGAAGATTGTACTTGAGAAGATAGACATACAGCTTTGTTTTCATATGAGGATATTGGTGTAATATAGATTGGGAAGTCTACCCTTTCTCCTCAATGTAGTGCGATCTCGGAGTTGGTATATATATATATATATATATATATATATATATATATATATATATATATATATATATATATATATATATATATATATATACATTTTAAATAAAAATTGCATTTCTTTTTCAAAGTTAAGGTTATCTGATATGTTCCTAGAGAGCCCTACCAATTGCCCCTTCACCAAATTTCTCTTTTGCCCATAAGATGGCAACTTTTGAAATGAAGGTAACTTTTGGAAAACATGGGTTTATGGTAAATCATAGCATCAAATGTTGTTTTCCCAACTGTTTTGTATAAAGTGATGTTCAAGTAATAAATATTATTACCAGATAAACTGTAAGTCAATTTTAAAAAAGATATAAAGTTATTAGTTTTATAAAAAAAAATCAGTTCTGTATTACGTCCTTCCTAAATATTGAAAATTTCATCCAAAAACCTCAAGTATGATTTTAGATATTTCATCTCAGTTATATTAAAAACAAACTGTATCTTCCAACAGCTTAATACCAAACCTGTAAACATAGGGGCAAAAGCAGACCCCATTGCAATCTCTGTAATTTGTTTAAATATTTCCCTTCAGAACTAAACAATTGTTATTCAGTACATATTCCATCAATTTCCAAACAAAATGTATGTCCATTATGGATAGTTTATCATAGTTATTAAGACTGTTATAAAATCATCCAGTCCCAATATACTGTGGGATGGATGTAAACAAGTATTTAGTGTCTGCTGCTACCAATAAAGTATCTTCTTTGTAAGTAAAGTCATAGACCTTTTCTAGAAAGTCCCATAAATCTTTCAGGATGTGTGGAAACAGATTTACAAGTTCCTTTCAATTTCTTGCCTATACTAATTCCTAAAGGTTCAGTCATCAAACCAGATCTCTCACATTTTTGCGAACCTTTGAAATATGAAAGAGTTTAGCTGTCACATGGTAGTGTACTCTTAAATAATCAAATACATTTTTGTCAATTAAACCATCACTGAATAATTTACTTAAGTGTCAATTTATTCTTTGGTGAGCTATATTTATTTTGTTAACAGAAGAAGTACTATAAAATGTTTCAGCATATACTAAATCAAGAATCTTAATACTGTAATCTAAAGAGTTAACAACAACCATGCCACCCCTTTTGTCTGGTACCATAAACCTGTAGTCAATAAACTTCATTTTTGGACTAAGTATTACTTACTAGTGCATTGTTTGGAATTACTGAGGACAAGCTGGGGTGGTGTGGGTTTTATATAACAAATTAAACAGGAAAACGTTTCAGAGCAATGTATTCTGGAAATAATAAAGTCAGATGAGACATATGATCATAAGATAAGAGAAATGATGAATAAACAAGTAACAAGTGAATATGCTGGCTTTTGTCAACTGTTTTAGAAAATAGCTGTGTCACATACGTTATCCCTGAAAATCAAGTCGAGACAAGAGTAGGGGAAGCCCAGGTGACAAGGACAGAGACAAGTGAGTTCTTTAAAATCAAACTATCATGCTCCTGCATTAGACCTGCATTACTTACTATGTTCACTTTTCTCATCATGACTATATTGGGAAGAGGGATCTTGGACTTTCTTCCATAAAAGTGCTGCAAGGCTTTAGGTAACAAATAGTTTGTTTATGTCCTTTTTCTTTTTTTATCCTTATTCTCTTTTTCCTAATTTCTTTAAATGAGGTTTCTTGGGGATATTTAATCAATTTGAAGAAATACAGAGAGACCTTAGACTATGTTTTTTGTTAAGATTATTATTTAAAATACAATAAATACAAATGGAATATAATTGTATGTTTAAGAATTTTGCTGGTTAGTTATATGTTAAGGAATATTTTAATATTCGTTTGGATATATGTTGTTTACATTTTACATTTCAATGCTTGATTTTTTTCCTTTTTTATTTATCCTTCACAAAACATTATTAAAAGGACTAAATAAATATGCTTAAGACCTGCATTGTTCATAGCAGGGTAAGAGCCACGAATCAGCAATGAGAAAGATCCAAATGGATAGACAGAATATAGATGGTGAATAAACTCAAGGGTTAGGATTTGCTGTTACAATGACCCCCAGTGAAGAAGAACCTATTTTTAGACATCTTGACAGTGATAGCTATGTGTGCATTGTAAAATAGCTCCTGGTAGCTCATGTTTGGATTGCTGTTGTCCCTCTGAACATAGTTTTGGTAAACATAAAACAAATCAAAAATGTTTGACAAAACTATCTTCAGTGAACATCCAAGGGCATTTGTTTAAGGGAAATGAGCCTCCCTCCTCCATATGGGGAACACCCCCCTGAAATTATATATATATATATATATATATATATATATATATATATAAAAAATATATATATACATATATATATATATATATATATATATATATATATATATATATATATATATATATATATATATATATATATATAAATAGATCTAAGATCACATAGCAGTGGAGAAAGAATGAAGTTTCATCAGACTTACTTTATTGATTTCATGTTCGCTGAAACTATCTTCAGTGACTGACACATTCCCTCCTGTCCAGCAATTATTCTCAGATAACTTTATCCACAGAAGAAATAGAATTTCCTTCCTTGGTTTGATAGACATGAGTGAAAATCAATCTTTAGGGAGTGATTTTTTACTAAACAACATGGTTTTGAATTTCTAAGGAGATAACCAGGTCATACCTCTCAACCTCTTGGAGCAAGAAATCTGGGCAATGCCATAAATAATGGTGGGATAAATGCCCAAAAATAGGGACACTTAAATACTGCTCTTATAAACTTAGGAAGTTGATAGACTAACAGGTTTTAAATTAACATATATTTCCTGAAGGGTGTGAAGTTTAAAATTCAACTGTCTATCATTATTTTCTGACTTCAAACCTCAATGATTTGCCAGTGATTTGCCAGAAAACCACAATTTTATGAGAAACAGCCCAGAAATATGAGGCAAATGTCTGTGAAAATCTATACAGTTGAGAGGTATGAACCAGGTAGGCAGGCCTGTCTTAGAGGCAACACCTAACAGTCAGAGTTATCAGCATGTTAAAAGGATTCCTCTAAAACAGACAGTTTGATTCATATATAGTGAAAAAGGTAAAGGGCCCAGCAGTGATCACTGAGGAATCCCCATCTATAAAAGATTATTTATTTATTTACTTAACTTTACTTATTAAAATATTTATTCACATTTTCGTACTTACCTTATTTACCATGGCATGTGGTACCTCCAGTGCCATACTACATTTTCCTGCCTATTCTTTTTGTATATTTCTGTTTTTGTAATGAACATTAAAAAATGGCTTTGCCTGCCTTCCATGACACCACCATAGGAAGAGTGTGGGGTACCTTCAGAGACGTAAATGGATATATCACCACACATACACAGGGAGCCATCCATTAAAGTTTCTGGACACACTCACACACTATCCTTATCCTGATATAATTGAGATATATGGCAGAATTATGCAGGTTTACTCAATAAAGAGTTTACATTGCTTTTTATAAAGAAATGTACACATTAAATAAATGCAATGCAGGAAAGTGCATCACCACAGTTTAGATATGAATTCTCATGATGTATATACAACACAATAATACTTAAGCTAAGGTAGATCACAAACCCATACAATTGATCTATGACCTCAATCTGAGAGAACTGTCTGATTATATAACCTGCTCAGTGTCACACAGCAGGTAAATGTAGGGTCAAGGAATCAAACCCTGGACCACAGGAAGCAGCTCATTAACAGCTCATAGTCAAATTTTTCTCCACTAATTGCCAGATTCTGCACTTATTAATACACATTTGTACTGAGTGCCAGATTAGATCCCCTTGTAGCAGAAATCCTCCTGAGAAATTGGGTAACATTGGACATATTTCTCTAAAACCTATTTATACAACAGAGGCAATATTCCCATACATCAGTCTATGTATGGGAAGTGAATGTTCACTTGGTTCATAAACCTTCTTTGAGGTTATGAAACAGCTCCAGCAAAGCTGCTGATGGTAAGAGAGATTATTTTGTGATTTGGTATTATAACCAGAGTAATGACAACACCATATTTAACCTGAAGTCCATGTTGCAGTTCAGGCAGAAAGGAATACATGGGTAGATAAGACGTCAGCTTAAAGTGGACAACTTTCTCTTACAGCTCTGCAGTCAAACAGAGACTCACAAATTCATTAAGTCCAGTGATTTTAATTTGATTAGGGTCACCTCCCTTGGGAGTTGGGCGATAACTGCAGAAATATTGAATAATCTATACAATGAGCCAGCCAGCAAGACTTGTTTAAATGACTTTATCATTTGAAGAAACAAGCTGTGATACCATGCTTCTTGCCTTTGGCCAGATGCTTAAGTACTGACTTTGTGCAGACAAGATGGACATTGAAAAGCAGACTGTGAGTGATCATACTTAGTAGTAATACCTTGATGTGGATTTTGTGCACATTAAAATGATGCAAAGAAATGCTCACAGAAGGTTTCTGTAACAGACTGATTTGAAAAGCAAGTAAGAAGTGTAAACATTCTGATGGATGTTGCTGCATCATGGCCTTAATACTAATCTAGAATGCTTTAGAATTTGCATAGCTGGACTCCCATGTAAGATAGAGGAGATACTGATTATTTCCCTCACTTCTAAGCTGAGGAGCATTGCTTCTTTCTTTGTTTCTCTGCTGTTGGGTTTATTTCCTTCCCTAGTAAGCTGAGGAATACTGCTTCTTTCTTTCTTTCTTTCTTTCTTTCTTTCCTTCTTTCTTTCTTTCCTTCTTTCCTTCTTTCTTTCTTTCTTTCTTTCTTTCTTTCTTTCTTTCTTTCTTTCTTTCTTTCTTTCTTTCTTTCTTTCTTTCTCTGCTGTTGGCCATATAATAGCTCTCTCTGCTTAGAGTGATGTAAGAATTTTAATAATAAAGAAAAGATCAATAGATGACATAAATGTGTTTTTTTTTCTATCAAATTTTGAGGTGCCATTGACCTTTAAAGCAAGATTTCCTTGGACCTGCAGAACAGTAATTTTCCTGGATCAGCTCCTAACAATATACAGGTCCAATAATTCTCTGATGGAATCCTCAGGAGAAATGTTACTGTGGGTTCTGTGCACTGTACCACATGACTGGGCAGCTCAAAGGGACACAAAGCAGGAGGCCAGACACTAGTGCTGTTGTGAATCCGCATCTGGGTTAGATTAACATACAGAACGTTAAACCAAATAAAGGAGGGGCTAGGACCTGCAAGTGAGTGTTATTGAATACGTTGTTTGATGTTGCCATGAATTAAAGGTGATATGCTACAAAAATATTAGTTCATAGACTCGATATTTGGATACTTTACATGGGTAGGCCCTGTCATTTAAAGAAGTTATCCAATTGTTTCTAAAATCCTTTGTTCACTTTCTTTATCTATATGCAGTAGAGCTCATAGCTCTGTTGTAGACTGTATACACACATATGAATTCCTTAGATCACGTGTTTCCTGCTTCATGGCTATGTAGTAATATTTAGAGGTTCTTGTCATACAAGACTGGTAGCCAACTACAGCAACATCCATATAGAGTCATACCAGTTTCTCTGCTTTTAGTTAGTCTGCAGCTTTCATCACTTTTCATTGAAATAATATTATTTAAAATATCTTTTTAGCTTTCTGTGACATGTCTTCTAGTATTGACATTCATTTACATTTAAGAAATGTTTATTTATCTTTTTATTTTTTTTTTTGTGTTTACTGAGTCTGTCTGACTGGGTTTAGTCAAAAATCCCTTTTTAGTAGAAGCCCAGGGAGAAAAGCTCCAACATATTACAAAAAGACATTCAGTAATATACATAATCAGATATACATATACATTAAAATTACACATTAATTTACTAGTGAGATTACATTCATATGAAATAAAGGCAAATTATTACAGTATAAAAGTTACTTATGAAGCAGTAGATGTTGAACATTAAGCACTTATATAGGTATATCACTGGGTTTGTTGAATTGATAACATCACATGATTAATGCTTAGGGATTCAAAGGAAAGGGCAGAAAATGTTAATATTGCAGTTATGAGTTGAGGTGTAAAACAGGTTCATAAGCAATTCTTTGTATGGCTATCATAAAGAATGTATGTTTGTACACCATTTACCTCTGTGAGGCAGACAGAAGTCTCTATCATGTCAAAACAGTTTCCTTATTGTGGATGTATAATGTATGCATGTCTGTAAGTATGTGTGTTTACGTACATGTTTTCATGTGTGTATGTGTGCATGTGATACCTCTCAACATGTAGACTAGGAAAATAGGTAGAAAGGCTCTTGAAAACTAGGTACACTCAACCAAAAATCAGGGCACCTAATCATTATAAAATTTGAACAATGGACAGCACAAAACTCTTTTCACTTCCAGTATATACTATTCAGAAACACAAGCTTAAAAAAATAAATGGAAGTGACAAAACTGAAGAAAAATATAAGCACATTTTCAAAGATACAGTGTAAAATCTGTAAGTAGTAATGAGTGATGATGCAAAAATCTATGTTATAAAATAATTTTGTTTTGTCTTCTGAAAAAGGGAGATGTAACATGTGGGACCTTTTTCTTTACATTACTGATGCCACCAGTATTTTGTTCATGTTGTTTTGTTTCCAGTGTACCAAACAACTTCACAATTGTGTGTGATGGGGATAAGATTCAGAAAATGTTATCAACGCATAAATCAAGCCTAACAATAAGAATGTATCTCCCAATATAGGTGCATCAGCCTGAAAATAGATGCATATCTCAAAAGTAGGTACAGTTGAGAGCTCTGGTGCCTGTGTGTGTGAATGAGTGTGTGCATGTGTGCGTGTCTGCATGTGTGTGTGTGTGTGTGTGTGTGTGTGTGTGTGTGTGTGTGTGTGTGTGTGTGTGTGCATAGCTGCCTTTAGGCACCAGTAAATCATGTGGTCGCTGGGGGCCCCTGTTCCTGCAGAGCCCTCAACCACAGCAAGTTATCTTATCATGATATTTTGTAACATGTCTATCAAACCAACAAAAACTAATACGACAATCTTGTGTGCTTAATAACCCAGTTGAATAATAACTCTTATTTATATCTCCTTTAAAATTCAAATATATATCTGGTTACATTAGCAGTGTTTTATCAAGTAACAGGCTTCACAGTTCCATTAAATACTTTACCACTAACATAGTGCTCCTAGCTTAGTTAAACCCTACTGGTGGAAGTTCTTTCCATTAAAACTAACAACATAGCCATCTTTAGGTACCTGCAATACCTGTGGCTGCAGGGGGGGCCTTAATCATCTTTGATTGTGGGGGGTGCCCACAAAAGCTGTGGCTGGTTGAGGACAAATGAAGAGGAAACAAATGATTAATTTCCTTACTATTGTTTTTAACCTGAACAGGGCTGTGATATGACCCTAATAGAGTAAAGCTAATGGTGAACATGAGCAAGGTAAGCACTACAGAGATCAACAGCCCAGAGTGACTGATCTCAGTGCAAGCCTTGGATTTTAAGAAGAGCTGATGCTTCCAATTTTCAGGGATGATTTTCTCTTTCTGGATGTTTTATAAATACTGGCTGAACACCAGATACTATAACTCTCACCTTATTTGCTGAAGAATTCAGCCAGTACCATAAATAATAGCAGAATAAAGGCTCAAAATCAGAAATGTCTTAAATATTATTCTAATTCACTTAAAAAGTTAACAGAATAACACCTTTTGCATCACCATGCATTTTTTGGACAATAAGAACTATAAAAGTCTGTCTGGATTTATTGATTGTATGTAATCCGGAATGATTTATCAGCAAATCAAACCTTTTATGATGGACAGAGCAAAATTATGAGCAAAATGTGTGAAATCAGGGACAGTGACAGGTATGCATTACTCCTCAATGAGGTAAATAAAAATTACTTCATCCTCTTCTGTTTAGTAATGCTAAACAGCAGTCGCTGATCTGGTGTGGCAGTACCAGTGTTGCACAATGTATTGCTATTTGCTGAAATAAGTAGGAAACTGGTATTATTACGGCTTGTGTGTGTCTAAAAACACCACCGATTATCTGTGCACACACCAAATAATGCCAGGACATATACATTATTCCATTGGGTATCAGTAAAAAATGCATATAACAAGTAATTTTATTTATTTATTTATTTATTTGACATTTGTTAACTGGGAAAGTCTGACTGGGTCAAAAAAACATTTTCAGGGGAGGCCTGGGGAGAAAAGCTCTACAATACCAAAACATCAAGAATATCCAGAGCATTATATTTCATTTTCAAAGATATGGCATAAAACATATCATAGAACATTCTGGCCCTCAATCCCCTGAATGTATAAATGGATTCAGAGAGCTCCCTTAATCATCCTTGACTGTGTGTGGGGGTCCACGAAATCTGTTGTTGGTTGGGAAAAAAATGTGTTAATTGCCTGATTATACTCTTTAACCTGAACAGGCCTATGATACGACCCTGTTAAGATAAAGCTGATAATCACTTCTGCTTTCCTATTCTAAAACCAACCCCTCTCAGTGGTGTGTGTTTACAGAAAGCTGCTATAGGTTATATGGGGGTGGGGAGTGGAGACTGTGTGGACACTGCTTCTTTTAATTTTCATCACAGTTAAACTTTACAGGTATGCAGATGAGGTCATTATAGCTTGTGTTTGGGTTGAAGACAGTGTGGTCATTGTTTCTTTTACTTTTCTCACAGACATCAGAGGTGTACAAAGTCTTCCCCGGTGGTGCAGCGGTAGTGTTGTTGCCTCACAGCAAGAGGTTCTCCCATTCGATTCTCGTCTGGAGTGCAGGGAGTGCCTTCTGTGTGCAGTCTGCATGTCATCCCCGCAGTTGGGCGGGCATTTGAAAGACATGCGTAAATGGGCGTGCCTTCATTGAAGGTTGAATGTTGAGCTGGCACCTCGGCGTTTGTGAAAATCTACTGCCAATCATTAGTGGACCGGAGTTCCGCTGTGGCGACCCCTAACCGGGAAAAGCCAAACGACAACAACAACAACATCAGAGGTGTACAAAGATTATTATAGCTTGTGCAGGGGCAGTGTACAGTATAGGAGCAACAAAGAAGAATACATTACTGTAAGCATTTGTTTTCACTTTCCTCACAATTACCTTAATCATAATTTTTGTTCAAGCCATCATTGACGAAAAGACTTAAACTGTATTTCAGAGCATATAGAAAGTTATGGCTTATTGAAA